>NW_025108661.1:35118-163524 GCF_011392965.1 Frieseomelitta varia
AAAAACAACGAAAGTAAAAAACAAACTTGCCTATTCGTCGAATAGTTAAGACGTCAGTCTGTAACATCTTTGGGTGGCAAAACGATCGGAGACGTTGATCGTTCAGGAAGGGTGAACGAAGACACCGTCTCAACAACGGACGTTCTCCCTTTCTTTCAATACCTTAATGTCAGCGAACGTTACGAGCCTTTGTCTCCAAGTTTCCTCCCGCCCCCTTCCTCGCCGCTGCCGCCGTCTGCGCAAAGGGGTTTTCACCGCCGCTTGAATCCTACTCGAGGATGAAGCTTTATTTAGCAGATGATATTTACGACTTCCAATCCCGCGCGACCCTCCCAACTTTTATATTGTCTTTGGCAAAAGTTTCGACGCTGTTGCCACGGTCCATCTCTCGTTCCTCCCGTTTCATCGATTCGTCTTTCGGGTCTCGATTCCTCTATCGTCGACACGCTGCTTGACGATTCGAGAGCCGTGTCGCCGGTGCCGCGTGAAAATAGACACCGGTCTTCTGCGCGGAACTGGGATGAATTCGTCGAAGATTCAACACTACACTCGTTCGTCCCGATTTGTTTGAAATTAAAAACAAAAGTAAGAATGTGAAAGAAAGTTAAAATAAATGTAATGTAGAAACATAGAAGTGAAAGTGAAAGTACAAAGATATAATGTGAAAATAAAAAATGAAAGTAGAAAAATATGATATAAGTGAGAAAATGTAAAAGTACAAGTATAATATTAAAATTGGATTTATATATATATATATAACGATTTCATATAAAATATCATAATGTAAATATAAAATACATTATTGTATTATATATTTTTTTATATACGTACTACATGCACAACAATATTATATAATAAAAGATTGTAATTATCGATGTATATAAATATTGTATGATAAATCTCAAAAAATTGAGAAATTATCAAAGTCAGAGGCGGCTGGAACTTTCGCAAATGTTTTGATTCCTTCTTTATAACTCTCGCATTTTTCTATTTTCCTGTTCGTGTCACGAATCGTTAGCAATCGATTGAAAGCCTACTTTTTCCACGTGTTGTCAGTTGGCTTGTCAAAATGATACGATGTATGGAAAAAGCACGACAGGACCGTCATCCGACGCTCCGTCTCGACGAAACGTTTCCAACAGTCGGCCTGGAAACAAATATGCGTGCACGTCTGTCTTATCGTCGTGCCACCCTTCATCCGAGATTGTCATCCGGGCTACGAGCAGCTGTAAACACCAGCAGCAAACATAATATAACGAACGCTTCGGGCTATGCGTGAAACAAACCTCCTCTCTTATAGTTATTCCTATATATGGATTAATCCAAGCCCGTTCGCGAGACAATCGATGAAACTCGTCGAAGATATCTTTTCACTTGAACGAGGACCCATGGTCAAGTCCATGTACATTTGTCAAATTTTAAATAATTATTGAGAAAGAACAGATAAGGAGGCAGCAGTAAAAGGCAAATTATTGACAATGTGTATTTGCTCAAAGCAATATATAAATGAATGAAAAGTAATTTGTTTCAACAAACATGAGAAACATTGTCAATATTTTGAAAATTGGTCTAACTTTAGCTAATGAAGATTCGTAGATTCTTTCTCTGTTTTAAATATTAGAAATTTCATAAATTTAAATGTATATGGACTTTTGTGAATTGCTCTGAGTAATTAAAAGACAGTACTATGCGGACCATTCGGTATAAAGGACATTGACTTTCCTAAAACGAATTAAAGACTCAATAAGTACCACGAAAAGGTAGAAAACTTGCACAAGAAGAATGATTTACCAGCTGTCTTTCCAACCACGCACAAAATCGCAAGTAGTAAAGAACTGAATTGGTCAGACATTGCACTACACAAATTTCCGTTCCCGAAATAAATTAGAAACACGATAAACAGTGGAAGTAGGTAGAAAACTTTCCCAAAAGAAAAATCGTTTGCCAGCTATCTTCCTAACCACGCGTGATAGAAACTTGTAGTAGTATCGAGCAACATTGGTCAGACACGTTAGCCCTAAATAGCATCAAGCAACACAAGTCAATAAATCAACCATCCCGAAATAAATCGAAAACACGATAAATAGCACAAATAGATAGAAAAACTTCTGCAAATTAAATTTTTTTTTCAGCTATTTTTCTAACTAGTAGATAGAAGTACGTGTGGTAGAAGCTCGCGAGTAGTACGAAACCACACTGATCAGACAAACCACACAGTCTACAGTAAATTGATCTCTTTCGAGTGAATGAAAAACACGATAAACGGCACGAATAATTAGAAACAGATCGCAGATATTTATTTTTATGGATTAAAAAAGTTTGTATTATGAATCAACTTCAGTATAATTGGACATTTTACGTATTTTTGTATATATGTATATTCTACAACTCTGTATAAATGCACAAACATTCTCAATTTAATTGTAACAAGTTGTATAAGAAAAATCTCATATAATTTTCCTTCACAGTGGAAATTCCTAAATAGCAACTTAATCTACAACGTATGGGGCTTCAGAAGACTAATTAAGATAAAGAAATCAATTTGTTAAATGACAATTAATTAATTCGTTCCCCACTTGCACTGCATTTGTTTTATGAATGCCAACAATCTTCGTAGAATTCGCACAACGAAAATCTCTCGTCCTTCTGATCTATAAAACAAATCTACTATTTCTCCTATAATTACAATAATTCGAATATTCTCCATTCTTTCGCACGTCACTTGCAATTCCCGCACATTTCGATTATCGTAATGATTATAAATTCGTATGAAATAAACCTACTAAACCTGTAGGAAAATCTTCAATTACAAAACTCACGAGGAGAATCTCCACGCGCGATTAAGATTTCCAAGGTAAAGGAGAAAGATCGCCGCTGATCAGACAGTCTCAAAGCTACGAGAGAAATAAAATACTTCTGATCTATATAAAACAAATCCAGCGGTATACCCACAGTGTAAACGGTAAAACGAATTAACGAATGGCGGCGGCAAATGAACCAGCGAACCTATCGAAAAATCAACAGAACCGAATGATTCCGGAACTTTTAACGTTTCATACCGGATGGTAAAATCGCGTTGGTACGTTGATCCTCCTCTTGCTGAAACACCCACGGATCCCGGCCGCCCCCGATAAATTATATGTCGATAAATTAAAGCGTGCCGGACGTCCGCCGATAAAAATCGAAGATACAAACCGACCAGTGGCCGATGGAAGAGAGCAGCGAAAGGCCGGCGGTAACAGCGATTCATTTTTCATCGACCTAACCGAATTTGTCGAACTCGGGAGCCACGCCAAGGGTGGGATCTAATTTCAGGGCCATTACGATGTATACGAGCCTCCGTAGCCCTCCACGCCGGTCTCCTCTATCCCTGGTGATCGCCGTGAACGTATCATTTGTACGAATTACATCGACCTGCCGCCATTATATCTGCGATCGTTTATTATTATTAGCATCGAGCGATCGCGTCACGCTTCCGGGGCCAGAGGATCGACCATTAATCCTTCCGGGGGATTCCTGGAAATCGATAGTTCGACTGTGTACCGCGAGTCTAAAGAATTATTGATACCCTTGGGAAGATCAGGAAATCAGAAGCGAAGATTACATATTTCCTAGGATTCTAGGTTTGGAAGAGCCATTTATTTAGAAAATTTATTTTCTCCAAGCGTTTCTAGGATATCCTAGAAACGCTTGGAAGGTAAGGATTGTTGACGTTTTTAGAAGATTCGAGGAATTGACGGTTATTTTTTGGAAGTAGAACTTGGAAAAGTTGTTTCTCAAGAATTTTTAGAAGATTCTTTTTGAAAATTAAGTGAAACAGTTCTTGGAAGATAATTTTTCGATTTTTTTTTCCGTGTATTAATATAGCATGTGTAAACTTTGTCCAATTACATTAAAATATTGATATTTTCTGATGAAGAATAATTCAAATAATTAAATATTAGATATGTAATATGTCCTTTTTCAATTAAAATAAATATTCTTCTATGTATAATATAATACTGCTTCGATGAGATTAAAGTATAATACATTATTTCCAAAAAAATACATTTTTTCTAAATTTTATAAAATTCTTGACCGAGTATGACTGAGCGACCTTTTATTAAACAAAAGTATTTAACAAGACATTTATTAATTCCATTCTTCCTACTTTTCTCGGTGATATAATTTTCTCACATCCTTTGAAAAAATTGCGACGCGGTCTTAAGAAATTAAATAATCTTCTAACTTGAGAAATTGTTAACTTGTGACTCGAACGATTAATGAAACATTCGACAATTTTATTCTCCTCACTTGCTCTAGAAAAAAATTCGTGTAATCCTTCGGACCATTTTTAATCAATCTCAAACTACTGTGTAACTACTATAACATCCAATCTCATAATCTTCAATTTCATATAAAACACGTAATCCTCAAAAGATACTCAAACATTCTCGCCCAAACCCACGATATTACAAGTCTAAAAAAAACCACGTTGGCATTAACTAAAAAATGTCAGTAAAGTTAAATCCATCTCAAGACCGATACTTTCCTCTACCTTTTCCGCGCCTCGCGGAAACTAGAGCGCGCCCGGAAGAAAATAACTCCGGCGTGAATAAATGATAGCAGCCGAAAAAAGTTGGCGAGGCTTCTCCCTTCAGCTGGCCAGTTGGTTCTTTACGCTCGCGAGGAGGATACCCGTCCTTTTTGATACTTTTTGTCCTTGCAAAAGCCAGCTACGTTCTTCCTGTGCCTCGCCTTGTCAGAAGGCTGCACATCCTCTTTCTTCTTCTCTTTCTCCCCCTTCTTTCCTCCATCTTCCTGCTTCTTTTTCTCTTTTTATCCCTTGCCTTGTTCGTTCGTTCGTTCGTTCGTTCGCTCGTTCGTTGTCAGCCTCTCGGCAGCAGCCGAGCACTTTAGATAATAAGGCCAGGATGCTCGGGGCTCGGACGAAAGGGTAAATTGGGTATTCGTCCGAGGAATTATCTCTCTAATTTCTTTAACGTGGCAGTCTCTCACCTTGCTCTTATGTACGCGTATAATTTTCATCGTCGCGGATCGGCGCTCTCCTCGAAACAACCTCTGCCCCCCCTCCCTCCCTCCCAATGCCATCGACCAACCCCCTTCGAACCCCTTGGTGCTCTCTGCTTACGGTGAAAGGGTTCATCTGCCTGATGGAAAAGATCAGAAGAAGTCGAGAAGCCGCGTTAAATAATTTCTGATCCCTCCTTCGCTGACCCTTTGCAGCGCGCCATCCGTGCTCTCTTTAATCAGGTACCAAACCTGTCTCGTCTGTACAACCACCGATTGGGAATTTTTGCTAGCCGCGGAAAGAAACGACAGGTGTGAGGTACGGTTTTCATATTTTCGTGAACGTGACCGAGGAAAATAAGAAACTTGTAACGAATATTCTACTTTGAATACTTTGTACTTTTGCACGGTTAAACTACGAATTTTTACCCGTGTCTCAAGTGTTTTCGCGAAGACAATTGAAGAAATAGAAACTAAATAGGAATTTCTAATAAATTCCTTATATATATATATTTTTTTATATACTATCTATCTGCAATTAGATTGCAAATTTTTGTGTAGAACTGAAATTCATAAAAATTCATAGTCTAGTAAATAATGATAACTAAAAATAGTGCTAGTTCTAGTTTTGAATCACGTGTCAAAAATTTACAAAGTTCACTAACGAGGTGGTGAAAATTGGCGTTTTCCTGTTTCCTTCGAATTTCAAAGCCAAACAATAATACAAGGATTTCGCACAAATTTATATTTCCCAAACGCCATTCAAAAGTTTCAGTTTCCCAAAGATTAAAACCGAAGTATCGTACTGCTTCGCGCACTTCTGTTTCAAATTCTCCGCAAATGTACAAAAAAAAAAAAAAAGAAAAAAAATTGAAACCTGCATCGACTTTCACCCGAATTCTACGTATTCTTCTTCTCGTCGAACTCTCGTCAAAGAGTCTCCAATTTTCATCACCTCGTACCTCACCCACTGCAAGCCGCAAAAGACTGACAGTGATCCGTATGGAACAAGGACGAACTTTAGTACCTTCGGAGCAAAAACAAAAAAAAAAAGAAAAAGAGGAAAAGAAAAAAGACCCTGACCAGCCTCGGTTTCGGCCGATCTCGATCGAGATCGGTGAAAGAGAGCCGGCGCGGCGCGCTCGGGAGCCACAGGCGGGCCACACCGCGATTGAAAGAACCGGCCCCAATCATCGGCCACTGGAAATGCATTTTCCGTCTCTCTGGCTTCTGTGCCCGACGCCGTGGCGGCGGTTTTCGGGCATAGCTTCATACGGGGGGGGGAGAGGGAGTTAGCGCGCCGATCCGCACACGCCGAGGCAAGAGAGGAGAGGGCCAGTCTTTGTCGCTATTTCGGGGGGATGAACGAGCCGGGGACACGAATACGTGTTCGATCGATGAATCACTCGGCGTGCACCGTTGACGTTGACGCGGAACGAGAGCCGCGACACGCAAACACACAGAGTGAAAGCGAAAGAGAGCGACGGTGGGAACGACAGAGAGAGAGAGAGAAAGAGAGACAGAGCGTGTGTACTCGTGACGAACGATGCAGCAGCACCGCACCAGTAGCAGAACCAGAGAGAGGGAGGGAGGGAGGGAGAGAGAGAGAGAAAGAGAGAGAGGATAAAATGACAGAGAGGAAGATATGTGTAAAATAGAGAGAAACGGAGGTACTAGTGCGTGGTTGAAAGATAAAATGATAGAAAGAGAGAAAGGTACGCGTAGAACGAACAGAGAGAGGAAGATGCGCGTGAGGTACGGAGAGAAAGAGAAGCATAGTCAGTGGTGGGTGGTTGAAAGATAAAACGATAGAAGGAGAGAAAGATACGTGTAAAGTAGACAGAGAGAGAGAGAGAGAGAGTGAGTGTGTGTGTACGACAGAGTGAGGAAGAGAAGCTACTAAAATGATAGAGAGAGAGAGAGAGAAATATGTAGAGTAGACAGAGACGATGAAAAGAGAGAAAGACACACGTATGAATAGAACAGAAACAACTACTTGTAGGTGGTTGAAAGATAAAACGATAGAAAGAGAGGAAGTTACGTGCGGAAGAGAGACAGGTACCAGCGGGTGGGTAGTACAAAACGAGGGGGGCAAGAGGGGGAGTTGGATGCACCCTCTCTGGTGTATGTACGGTGGCAGCTCACCGGTTGCGGGTGTGGAGTATGCAGGTGCGGGTGTATTAAAAAGCGGGGGTGGCTGCGGTCGCGTACCAATCACCCGACGGGTATGAGGGGGTGGCTCCGCGAGCGAGGGGGGAGAGGAGGGCCGAAAGGTGGTCTGGTCCGGTTCGATGGACGGGGGTAGGCACGGCAGAGAGAGGGATCATACAGAGAGACGGTTTGTTCCGAGAGAGAGAACACGCCCGTGCCACGCAACCCCCGTGAAATTTTAATCGTGTCGTCATTGGGGTAGTTTGTTACGATAACCCGACCAGCATGGACCGTGTGCCGGGCAGCTTTTCACCGAAAGGAGGGGAGGGAAAAAAAAAAACGAAAGAAAATAAAGCGTTCCGGAAAGAGATCGAAAGAAGAGAAACCGCGTTTCTCTCTTCTCTTTTGGAGTCATTGTCCCTCTTTTTGGGCAGAGATAAAGTGAATGTTTGAGACACTGTTTTAGTTTCTTGGAGATAACGCAAAGATCTTTGGAGATAACGTATGTATGTTTTTTTAACGTGTGTATGTATGTTTTCGTTGGAGAGTTACTATGTTTAAATATAAGTTTAAATATAGAATTGTTCGTGAAAGTATTTGAACGTTTATGGAAATTCCTGTAACCTTTGCGTGTAATATGATACACTTTGACTACAGTAATTATACTGATCAAGAGCAATAATTATATTGGTCACATTATGATAGTAATTATAGTATATACATGTAACAAAATTCCTCTAGGATGAGTGTTCGAATACTTTCGCGTGTATATCGTCTTAGTAATTGATAAACTTAGATGTCGTGTTGTAATACAAATTCGCTTTAACATATATAAATTACTCAATTATATTAAATTCGATTACTTATACTTATAATAAATGTCAAAATAAATCGAATTTATATTACAACCTAATTTTACTAAGAAGAAATAAAGAACTTAAAAACACGGAACAAACTAAACTTTGAAAGCTTAATCTCTTCTTTCTTTCTTAAAAAATATAAAATATATATTACAGTAGTGAAGAAAGATTACTAAAAGAATTTTTTTAATAAGCGAAAGAAAATTCAGACTTACGACATAATTAATACGCAGATGAATATTCATTTGATATGATTACCAAAATTTTATATTCAATGTATTTTATATTCAATGTTTCACAGTCACTGTGATAAAAATTCAATTATGCTTCCTTTTCCTCAATTACAAAAATTCCACAACTTAAATCTTCTACTCCAATGATCCAACGGCATATCATTTAAGATTCAAAAACGTCCACCAACAAAAATCTTCGCGCCGTTTTTACCAGACTCGTTGCCGAATATTTCCCTGTACGTGTGCGTCGTAATTAGCAACGCGAACGAGAACGACGTTTTCATCGTTTGGGAACGCGTCGCTGCACCAACGGCCGGTCACGGTTGAATACATCGTTTGAAAGATTCATGGGAATGCGGTGTGCCGGGCATTATTGCTCATTTGATTGGGCGGCGCATCCGAAAATAATGTAGAAAATTGTTTTGCGGTCTTTTTATCTCGATTTCAGCCACGTGACACGGACGTACACAGAGAAAGGAAGACTACGGGTTGCTGGAAATGAAGGGTGTGTTGGTGAATGTCGAGAGGGTGTGTGCTGAGGGAGAAAGGGAGAAAGAGAGAACGAGAGAGAGAGAGAGAGAGAGAGAGAGAGAGAGAAGGGTCGCTTTGTGTGTCCCATCAATCACGCGGACCTTTTCACCGAGCGGATATCGGGCCTGGCCGTTTTTGCGTGCGGTGCATCCCGCTCGATTGCAATCGTGGCGAATTATTGAATCTGCTGCATATCTCGTCCGTCCGGATTAGGTTGGGTTAGTTGGCGCGCGTCCGCGACTTCGCCGATTTTGCCCCCGCGAATCGGCCAATTCTCACCCTTCCAACGGGAAAAGGATATCGATCCGCGAAACGTGACATGGGTGTTTGCAAAATTTTCCCTATCTTCGCTAAGAATCCTCTGGGTAAACTGATGGAATATTTCGGACAAACTGTTAATTGGTCTTTACGTGATCTGGTTATAAGTTTTTGATGAAGAACGAATTATGGAATTTAGAATTTTGTCCGCAGTGTGAAATTAATGAGATTTTTATATTTCGAGAGTTTCTTTAAAGTAAAACGTGTTTTTTTTTCTTTTTTTGTTTTAAATTAGTTCTTTCATCCTTTCATGCTTTGAAAGAATCTTAAAGAATTTCGAAAACTTATTTTTTTCTGTGGCGTAAAATTAATGGATTTTTCTATGTTCCGAAGGTTTATTAAAACGAAAGGTGTTTTCTTTTTAATTATTAGTTTTTTCAACCCTTCGTTAAGTTTTTGAAGGATAGTTAGAAGTTATATTTGCTCTATAAAATAAATTTTTTTCTAAAGGTCTATCAAAGTAAAACTGTCTTTATTAAAATCCAAGTTTTGATTTATTAAAATCCAATTTTTCTTTTAGATTTCGAGAAAATTCGAAATTTCTTATAATTTTGAAAGTTTTCTTCACAATATTCAGTGTCCTAAAAACTTCTCTGTCTATTAATTAAATTAATGTATTAGTGACAATTGTCAAAGAAAAGAGATGTTAAAAATTTCAGTTAACAATGCTAAAACCTTGGTACAATAATAGAAATCACAGTCTCAAATTCAAAAAACGAAAACATATTTTTACAAAAATCAATAAATCATTATATAAAATATCAAAAGGACAAAATTTCTCAATGAAACAAATAAATAGAAAGAAAAACAGTACTTACTGCTTGAAGATTAGTCCACACTGGTGTTGAATAAATCGCTGCGTAAGATCATTCATGGAACGGATGATATTACTTTATTTGATGACGTACTTAAACAGTGAAAGAATCTGGTCATCGAGGCCAGTCTCATCGTGCTTGATCTTCGTCACGTGCACTCTTCTAATCTCTCGTAATGTCTGTCGTAGAAAGAGGCGAAGAATCAAAAACAGAAGAAAAAGAAGAGAGAGGAAGAAAAAGAAAAAAAGGGATGTAATCCTTTCCGGGAGGCACGTGACTCTGGCCTGGACTTTTCATGTCTATGATATTTACAACGTTGTGAGCTCACAGTTCCCATCGAACGACCTCCACGCACTATGATCTAACTCGAATCCATTAGAATTCAAGTGTTACAATCTCTCTCGTGGACTTTGTCCATTCTAACAGAGATCAGATCTCGTGCAATAAAGATCGTTCCAGAGTCGATTAATCTCACTCGAAATGACAATTGGGTAGCGTTTCACACGTACGCGAGATAGTAACCTAAATAATAATAATTGGACGTCGCTTAAGTATATTTACATACTATAAGAACGTAAACCCTGGTTAGTCCTCGAGTCCATGATAGTTCCTCTGAGCTTACCACCAATCTAACTTCGTACAAATTTCTCTCTCTCTCTCTCTCTCACACACACACACACACACAATCGTCTCGTCATAAATCATCACCATAACGTTCTAACATTAAAAACAGAGGCAGATTTGCATTGCACAAATTTACAACGACCAATCGATATTTATATCCATCGAACATGCGATTTTGTTTTTAATAGGGTCTCCACACTTGTCTAGGTTTAGGGCTCCTCTCCCGTCTGCCTCGTACACTTTCCCTCTCCACGTCATCCTCCTTCTTCCTGGTAGTCAGATCCTGTCCCACGTTCTCTTTATCCTGTCCTTTCTTCGTGCTGAGGTCCACCGTGCCTTCCAGACGAACTTTCAGCTCCCTGCACGGAATCTCGTCGCTGGTCACCTCCTGATCGTTCGAATTCTCTACACTGGGTCTCAGGTGAACGGAGGCGTCTTGAAACATGGCGTCGGTGGTGTCCTCCATGTCGCTTCTGACGGGAGAGATCCTCGGCGAATCTTGTTCGGGGAGCGACTCGTCGCTTCTCACGCGATCTTTGCTCGGATCGTGATCGTTTCTATCGTCCACCTCTATGCTTCCGTCAGGGCTGTCCAGGCCAGATCGACGAAGAACGTCTTGATCGTCGTCGCGATGACGTTTGTCCTCCTTCAACGCGGACTCTGGACTGCTGCTGCTGCCACGCAGCTTCCTCATCTCCTCGACTCGAGCCTGGTCGGGCCTTTGGAGCCGTTGCTGGGCCATCCTTAACGCCAGAGCGTGCCACTCAGGCTCCAGCACGTACTGCTGCGTGTGGTAGAGCGGATTGTAGAGCCAAGAGGATTGCGGCAGCAACGGAGCGAATATCGATCCGAAGATGGACCCTGTGGCCCCCAGAAGGTGAAGACCTGTCAGTAAAGTGACAGTTTTTCAATTTTATGAATTTATCTTTCGTTTTCTTTTTCTTTTGAAAGAAATTAGAGAGCGAATCTCAAAGATGAAAAGTAGAAATAAGATTCGAGTACTGCGAGTACAATCTTAACTGGTTTGGTTCAGATTGTCGAGAAAAGTAATATTCTTTCCTTTTTATATTTTAGAATGCAAAATTAACTACTAATCAAGTTCTTCACCGCGCAATTATTAAGTCGCGGATTATTGTATGTTTATGGGAAATTGAAAGTTGCACAATACACGAAAATGTGTAAAATATCTAAAGTAGAATTGTTTATTATAATAGATGACAGATGAAACAAATATTTAGGTTTTATTTCTTTGCGTTATTTATTCGCAAGACCTTAAAAATCCATAAAAATTATTAGATTCTGTACAATATTGCGCTTTCAAGTTTCTTTTAATTGCAAAAGTTTTAATCAAATTCTTATCAATGTATAAAAATCTTAATAATTATTTTTCACACTTGAAAGTAACTAACTTGCTTACAAAGATTACTTAATCGCCTTCTACGTCAGAAAGGATTTATCCACAAAATATCTCCATGTTCTAGACGAGAGAAATTTTCCTAAAATTCTTCCAAATGCACAAAAATATTTATAAACGCATAAAAAACGTTCTTGCGAAATTCACATAAATGTATGAAAGCTTATAGTCTTCGTGTTAACCAGCAGACTCGTACCATACCAGCTAAGGATCGAGAGATACTTAACAATTTCTTAATTTCGATAGAAGTATAATTGGTACCTTGAAAGTGTGAATGATGTCCAGATGGACTAGGCGTGGTTGTGGTGGTGGTAGGTTCCGCCGGAGGTGTGGGTGCCGCGACAGTGGCCGTCGTGAGTAATCCAGGACCAGGATTACCAGGTGACGTGGTTGGGGTCACCTCCCTCACGGACACGCTGATTGGACCCAAATCGTTTCTGGACGGTTCTTTAAGAAACCCATTGACCAATCAGTTCATTGACGTTCGTAAAAATTCTGAGTACCTCGCGAGGCTATCTTTATCTTTGAACAAAATATCCAATAATCATTGCAATATTTTTTATATAAATAAAACGAGAGACAATGTATAGAAAATAGTTACAATTCAGAGAGAATAGTTTCAACGAGAGAACGTTGCACTTTAGAACACCTTTCTATTATAATAATTCCGTTTCTAATTGGCAGTTCATTTGACGAGATGGAGAACGACTTACCAGAGTTAGGTCCAGGAAGCCGAGGAGATCTTTGCTCGATGCTGTGGTGGAAGGGATTGAAGGCCGACGCACCAGCTGCCGGGGGATGTGTATGCGAATGGTGACCGGGAGGCGGCGGAAGACAATGCGGCGGAAGAGAACCTCGAGGTAATCCACCCCACCCTTGGCTGGCTCCTTGTTCCAGACCCAGGTGTTGCAAGCCTGTGCAATCCAAGAGATCTGAAATTATGTCTGTCAGTCGTTTGGCTTTTTGGCCAAGCGTCTTGGCCACCGCCATTTCCTCCGATCGATAATATGTCAATGAATCGTTAATTTAGATTCGCCATTTTCTGAGAAATCAAGATTTTCAGAAATCCCGGAACGCTTTCTAAAATATTGATTTCTGATATTCAATAGTTATTACACAGCTGATGAAATTTTGAAATTTTGTGGTGAATTTTGGTTAAATAAACCGTATACTTGGAACGATAACTACATATATCTCACAATGTTCTTATTCAAGATTGTAACGTGCGTTCCGTTGAGCGCTTCGCATAACACAAGACAGTCCGTCGAGCGTTCGACCTTATTTATATAGATATACGTTCATCCCTTCTATTAGCTGTATACATAGTTCTATTTATTACCATAGATGACGCGATTTAAGAATTAGACTTAGAATTAAAACCTATCTGTTTCTACATTTTCCAATTTAATTTAGTCTTTTCAATTTCTAAAATAGTTCCAAAAGTCTTGGAACACTTTTGACTTTTAACGTAAAGTATTTATTGCGGATAGTAAAATTTTTAAACTGGACGTTTACAATTCAAGTTGCTTATGAAACAACTGACTTCAAAAACATGTGAAAGTCTTGAACTCATCTTATAATCGATACTTTGTCTGTTGTTTTGTTCTAAGAAAATATTTAGATTATGCATAGAATAATATCATACAATAAAAATTATTCGTAATATTAATATAAAATGTGGAAAGCTATATTAAAAGAGGAGATAATATGTCACTGACATGAAAAATTTCAGAAATAAACTTTATATTTTATTGATCATTAATAATTTCAAAAATTTTTTCATGTACTTTTGTAATGTGCTTAATGTATTTTTTGAAACGAATACGATGTTCGCCTTAAGACGTGTCTTTAACTCTTTAACATATCACAAAAGAAGTCTAGTAACGTGTACATTAACAAACTCTTTCATTAAATATACTCCTCCATGCTGTCATTAAATGATACACGCAGACTGTCACACGTTGCAGCAAACATGAACAACGTAAATAAAATAAACAATAATCCCTCATAATATTTCTTGAAATACAATATTAAAATGCGAACGAACCCATTGTTACATCTTTTATTTTCAAACTCTCGAAGAGTCTCGACTCGTATCCAATGAAAATAAAAAAAAATTGAAAAAAGAAACAAAAAAAAAAAAAAAAGAAAAAACGCTGGACGCGACGTTTAAAAGAAATCAATCTTGGACCAGAATGAATAGAGACGGTGAGGAACGACCGCAATAAATAGCAACGGGACTGAAAAAGAAACGCACTCTGGAGGAGATGTGGAAATGTTATATAATGTCAGGTGGATAAACGATCGCCGGATGACAGATAGAGCTGTAGAAACGCTTCTCTTTGACGTAGCGAACGTTTGACGTGGATGGACAGTTAAATTTATCCACCAGAGAATAGAGAAACGATCGATCATCTTTCTTTTTTTATTTCAATATACTAGCCGATACCAGCCGGTCATGGGAATCGTTCACGTATGCAACTGTACAATTAAATTCGCGACATCACAAAGCTTAACCTATTCCCACACAATTAATTCTCTTCTGTGGTGCTCCATTCTCTTCTTATTAAACATACAAAGCAAGTGAAAAAAAAAAAAAAAAATGGAAACAGTCAGTGAATTTTAAAGTTACCTTCAAATTATTACGTTTATTGTGCACGCGTGTAATTTCTTATTGCGTATAAACTGAAGATGGAAATTTTCTTTAAAAAAAAAATTAACACTTCATACAAATTTATCAAAATTTATACAGGAGAGTAATAAAGTAAAATAAGAAAAAGGTTTAACATAGTTTCCTAAAATTCAGGGGAAATTAAGTACTTTAATTTCCTTGAAATTTCATAAAATATATATCAGATCAGATGAAAGATATAATAATGGAATTTTCATTTGTATATATAAATTGATTAGAAAGAATTACAATTGAAATTTAATCTCACGTACGAGATTGTACGGCTCTGCTTGTCTATTTTCTGTAAATATAAAATTCTTTGCACAGAAATTTATATATTTGTCTTCAATAAAAAATATTATTAAACATTTATTATTCATAATTTATCACTATTTTCTCTGCAAAGAAGTGTATGGCATTTTGTATTTAAATAACTTGTATACTTGGAGAATCGCGAAATTTCATGTTTAAAAATTCCTGAATTTTGTAACTTTGCAAAATTATATACTCTACACTTAAAGAATCGTAAATATATATATTTAAAAATTCAGAAATTCCAAAGGCTCTACAATTCGTACGTTCGAAACTTTGCAAAATTCCCCGTTTAAAGTTTCCTGGATTCTCATATCTGGTCACGTCCAGACCCTACGCTCGTAAACGTTCAATCGTAAAACTACCACGACGCGCCAGAAGGAGAAGAAAAAAAAAAAAAGAAAGTCGAAGCGTTAACAGAAACGACCGACTAAAGAAGTTAGGGGACCGCGGCGGAACGAGTTACTGTGCTCGCCTGCGAGGAGGGGGTGGTAGCGGACGCTCGCGGGGTGGAAAGGAGTAAAAGTGAAGCCCGGTAGTCATCGGTATGGTATCGGTTTTTCGAAACACCTTGATCAATAGCAGATTATACCGTCATCTGTGCGGGGCAGTTTAAAAATTCCGTGAAAGCTCCGAAGCCACGGTGCTTCAGGGGTAGGGATCACAACAGGCGGCGGGGGTGGTAAATAGGGGAAGTTTGTCAAACGGTGGGGAGAGTTGTCCGGTCACTGGAACATGGGCGTGGCGTACGGTGCACGCGACTAACGCCATTGGTTCTCATTGAATCCCCTCCGATGGTCGAATGGCTGACGGAGGGGATGGAAAAAGCTCGGTAGGGGTTGAAGGGGTGATTTTTAAGCTCTCTTTAAGCCGAGCTTGCCAGAGAGGACACCACTATCTCGCGTTCTACCACATCGTCGTGGAACTACGAGCAACCCAGCTGGAAACTCACAGAGGAAGAGAGAGAGAGAGAGAGAGAGACAGAGACAGAGAGAGGAAGGGAGGGAGGGAGGGAGGGAGAGAGAGAGAGAGAGAGAGAAAGAGGTTGTAGGATGCAGCTACTTTATGAGGGGATTAAGAAAACGATAAGAGGCGCGCGAAAGCTATGCTGTGAGCGAGCTTAAGGAGGCCAAGGGTTTCCCTGTACCTGATGCGCCGTAAGTGACGACTTTGCTTGCCTATTTCCAGGGAAAATCCACCCCTTGACTTTTTACTCGGGAGAAATTCGCGTATTTGTTTTAAACAAAGATGTTAAATGCACCGAGAGACAGAGTTCTAGAATATTTCCTCGAGGGAGAATATATTTATTTTTTTATGTACGGAGAAGGTATTGGAAATTTGCGTTCGAGAGTTTGGGATCTGTATATTTCGAGGCTTTGTACTTTAAATTGTAAATGTCTATATTTGAAATGTTTCAACATTCTATAGTTGGAAGTTTCGCAGATTTGTGTGCTACCTAATTTTTATACTTGGAACCTCGCGAAATGTTACATTCGAGAGTTTCTAAATTTCTATATTTGCGAAAACTTTTATATTTTTATATTTGGAATTATGCTTCTAAAATTTCTATATTTGGGACTATACTTCTAACATTTCTATATTTGGAATCACACGAGAAGTTTCGTATTTGAAAAATCCTCGAACTTCGATATGTTACTTCCAATGTATTTTCAAATTTCTCCTTTACACAAAATTCACCCTTTCGTCCCCTAAAACTAAGAGAATTTCACACCTAATCGTTGACAGTGCAGAACCGGAGAGTTTCGGCATCTGACAACGACGTATATCTATTTCAACCAGCTCGTAACATACTTTCAATTTAATAAACCCCCAAAACGGCTGGCACCCTTTTTCGAAGGGGGTAAGAGAGGAAGTGAAGGAGACAGAGACAGAGGCAGAAAGAGAAAGAGAGAGTTCGCGTGCCAGGGTGGCGGGTGGCGGGCGATAATTCCGAAAACAAATGAAGACTAATGAGGGGAGAAGCCGAGCGCAGAGTCTGTGAAAGAGTCAGAGGGAAAGAGACGCAGCTACGGCAGAGAGCTAAAAGGGTTCAAGGAGCCGCTACCCTTTAAGGGGTGAGAAATGTTAAGCTTAAACGTTACGGCCGTAGGGTTAGTTGCCTTTATGTATACCTTCCGCCGGGGTACAGAAGCTTTAAGGGATGATGTATTATCGAGCAGCATGTTCAAAATGTGCTCCGTTGTTTTAGCCACCCCACACGTTGGGCTACGCGTTCGTGGTACTTCTCGATGCTAGTCGCGTTTGAAACTTGGCCAAAGAAGCTCGTCGTTGGCTAATTTTTGGAGCTACTTTGTCCTAGAAGTAATTTTCACGGGGGATATAATTGATACTCGCGGTAAAAGATAATTTGTAGTGGAAGCTAGTAGTGTACATCAGTGATATGTCAGGCAGATATTGAAAATAGTTGTTAGAGAGGGTTGGTTGGAGTAAATTATAAAATTGTAAGGACAAGCAAGATAGATAATCTTGTTAGAGCCAAATGTGTATGGACTGTAATGACTGAATCGATTTTATTGAAACTGAAAGTGGAATTATGACAATTTTCATAGAAAGTAGTTTACACTGCGAGCTATCAACGATACGTGAATCAAATACCGAAAACAATGATTGTAGATAACTAGACATAATAAATTATAGAATAACATGTATGGTGAGCTTTGTCACTTTATATAAAATATACTAATAGAGTGCTAGTAGTGCAACCCAGTGATGCGCAAGACGTTCATTGAAAATAACAAGACTGGACGTAATAAAATGTTATATAACAACTACAGCTTGCGTAGAAAACTTCGTAACAGTTTACCACATACGGATTAAATCGATTTCATTGAAATTGAAAATTATGTACCAAGAATGAAAATTAAATAAATTCAAATGTCACGCTGTAATACCATCCACCCCGAAATTAGAGATCGCGCGTTCCACGCGCGACAACAACCAACTGAACACATACGCCAATTCTAAGTACATAGAGTCGTGCCGCCAACGTGGCTGATAATCTCGCAGCGAAGATACAACGGGGAAGGCGTTGAATCGCGTTTCTTCCTTAATAGCGGTGCGATTAAGAAAACAGAAAACGAACAGGACAGAGAAAAAAACGAGGGTAGGGGAGGGAAGCTAAACTTATCCGCGGATTCTTTCCTCCGCTTCCTCGAAACTCTAAGCCGCGAGATCCAGAAGCGAATTACGCCTGTCACGGCTGGAAGAAGGAGACGAGCGAAGATCCGTCGGGAAACTTAAGGGGCGTTTAAAGACGTTGGGCGAAAGGGGTGACGGGGGGCAGGCTCGGAAGTAAAGAGTAAAGCCGGTTCCCGTTCAGGGTTGCTCGCTTGAAGCCCCTCCGGCAGCCAGCCAGAGATACATAATAAATTAATTCGCGTATTTTCCTGTCCTCCTTATCTATTCAAATCTATGCAAAACAGGAGTTAAAACGCCCTTCTTACTGCTAAGGCGTTAACCCTTGTGTAGCTTGCTCGCGCTCCTGCCTTTTTCTCTCTTTCTCTTTTCAGCTTCTTCTCTAACCGCTCCCCACCCCTCACTCCCCGCCCACCCCTTTTCTCTTTGCCTCCCTCGATCCCGCTGCCGACCCTCTCTCCCCCCCTCCCCCCCAACCCCCGGTTTCCCACGTCCTAGCCTCTCGCTACCGACGGTCGGATGTCTTTGCACACCCACCCTTTGCGCCCGTTCTCATTATCGCGTCGCAGCAACCCCTAAAATGCCACCCTGGAAAGGTCCCTGGCACCGATCTAAGCTCTACGAGGAGATATTTCGAGAAAGGACGAGAGAAAATTGCTGTCTCTCTCGCCCCGTTGCTGCTCCCTGCGTCGCTGCTCTGTCCTTCTCCATCGCCTCTCGCGCGCTCTCCTCTCATACTCGCCGTTTCCTTCTCTTATTTACGCTCGCGTCTCGCTTTGAAGTTACGGATAAAAACGGCCAACTTTTCGTTACGTTCATTGTACACGGGGTTCTTGCTCCCATTTCGAGTCACGTCTCACGGCTGAAGCTACAGTATATTTCTAGCTCGTTCCTCTGGGTTCTCTCTCTCTCTCTCTCTGTATACGAGAACGTGGGAATTGACGAATTTCGGGAAGTAGAGTTTCGTTTTCATGCTCCACCGGCGCGCAAGTGTCGATCTTTTCTGAGGGAGATTTTGAATTTTAGACGATTGGAGAAGAGAGGTGAGGGGATTATTTGATTAGCAGTTCGAGAGTGGTGTGATTTTATGAATTCGAGGTTTTTGGAATTATAGATTGTACTTGCGAGATTACTCGAAACGTTAACGCTTATCAAGACATATAAACTAACATCGTTGAAATCAATGGGATATATGTACCTGTCCGTGCATGATTATTTAAATTGTTAAATGTAGAAATTCGACGTCATTGCACTGAACTTCAAAATACAAAACGATTGTTGTGTTTATAAAACACCGTTTTCTAGATTATTATTCAACAAACTTTACAATAATAATTTAGATGAAGAACAGTTCGTAGAGCTTAAACAATTGTACAATAAAAACTTCCCTCAAATGCAAGAAGAACTCGAACGATCTAAAAACAATTTCCCATCGGAGTGATCCAAGAGAAAGACCAATAAACAAGTGGCAAGTTTGTTTAAACGAGACATCGAATTAATTTTTACACCCAGGAGAAATTAGAAAAGTGTACATACATAAATTCGTTGAATTCATCCGCCGTCTTACGGACTCCCGTGTCATCGATAGTCGAAAGAGAGAAAACGACGCGAGTTAGGGGATGAAGGAGAAGGACAGAGGGTATCATTAGTTACCGTCGCCGCGACCGAAAGTTCCTGGTCACCGGGGCTGATTAAAAGACGGGACAGCCTGGGACACCCTTGCAAGACACGCAGGAGGGTGAAATGTGACGCGAATTTAAAGGATCCGCCGTGATTTGACGCTGGGGTGGACAGAGGCAACCCTTAAAAAGGGAACCTTTAAGGATCCTGCACCGCACTCGTCAAGGGTTACTCGCTTTTCCCGTGGATGTGAAAGGATCCTTTAAGAAGGACTCGAGTTCTGCCTGAAAATCGACACTGTGCCTTTCGATCGATGGTAGGGAGGTTTCGTGTCTTCGAAAACTCGAAACTGAGCTAAATAAATTAATTTTGAAGACAATAATGTTACGATGCGGTATGATATGTTTGTAGCATGTATCAGGGATGTTCACGAAACACTTTTTTCTGAATACGCCATGTGCGTTGTATAAATCATATTGAAACTTCATCAATACCGCAGTAATAGATCTAAAAATATACATGTTATTTAGTACAAGTAGCTACCCAGAAAAATATTCAAACTAAAATTATAATTTATAATGATACAAGTCTGAAAGGAATTTAAAAATGTACATAGAAGTTGCGAGATATTAAATACAAGTATATATTCACAAAATTATTTAAACAATCACGATCCATTGCATCTATACTCCTCAATATTAATATTCAGACTATTTTTAACGTTTATTCTGTACCAATTTTTCAATTAAATATATTTAAACATCTTATAATTTTCAAAGTGTTTTGTATAACATCCCTTCGCGAATGACTACTTTCTAATTTTATATTTCAATTTCTACTCTAGTCTAATTTTATAATTTTCAGAGCTAAAAGAAACTGTGACAATAATAATACTGTATATTATATATGAAAAATCTTAGAAAATAAACTTTCAAACCAACATCGTACCTAAAACATCATTTAATGTCGATATGTTTTATCATATTGCTATAAAAATCATTTACCGTCATTTTAATAATAAATTACAATTTAACAATATTAAAAGGAGAACACCATCCATCCTCTCTGTCCTCTACAGTCGATCAGACAAAATTTCCTCGGCAAAAAAAACTCGTCGAATTTCCAAAAGTGTGAACACAAAGACAGAGAGTGGGTGGGGAGGAGGTTTAGGGGAAGAAAACGAGAGGTCCTCTTTAAAGAAAGCTCGCGAAAATCTACTGTAAAACGATCCGTGAAACGAAGGCGAGCGACAGTTTTAAACTGAACGCTTCTAACAATCTCCCCCAAATGAGGTAAAGGCCACCTTATTGAAACAGGGGTTGCGATTTTTCCGGCGCAGCCCTCCCCCCAACCCCTGGTAGGCGGTTAATTGACACTGGAGAGAGAGAGTGGAAGGAGACGGAACAACGGGATCGTCAGTGGTGTGGGTTAGGAATCGAGCTGCGCGAGCTGTTCTTGTTAACTCGAATCCCTGGCTGCTCTCGCGATTTTTCATCCCCTTAGGTAGACTGACAAAGACACCCTCCCGGGAGTCCACGTGATCGGCCTGTTTTCCTACCTCGGACAATCTCAGCGAGGATCTTCGCGCGCGCTCTTGCCGCTCATGTACCGGGTACATTCATTTTCACCGTGTCGCGTTCCTCCTGCCCTGAAATTCAATTGTCCGGACGTGCGACAACCTGATAGTGAATCGATGGTGTCTTCGAAGATAAAGAGTTTCGAAAAGGAATAGTACATGGTGTAGGGTAGTTGAAGTATTCGGAGGAAGCTTGCGGAGGATAGTTAAATTCAAATGCTGTCGGTAGCAGGCAATCTGGATATTTACGAACAGGCGAATATTATATTTGAAGTAGAAATTCATCGATTGAATATAGGATGAATAGTGTATACTTTATATGTCTCGCGTGTCATTTATTTTGTTATTAGTATCTTGTATCTGATTGTGGATCGATGATTTTTAAGGACAAACGGAAAATATAATAAAACAATGAAAAATATAACAGAGCACGGATTTCCATGTATTTTTAAATTGTTAAAACGTGGAATCTAAATAGAAATTTGTTCCTTCTGCGAAGAATTAGAACAAGTCCCCTACTTTGGACATTCTATATATTTTTAAATGTTGCATGCATTTCCTATAATTTTCCTATAAATGCATAAAATGAAATATTCATGTAAGATTAAATTTTTTGTGAATGTCGCTGTTGAAAACTATTCGCTAAATATTATAAAAATTCACGCATTCTTGGAAATTATATCTCGCGCTTTCTGTCACAATCTTACACATTTAAATCTCCCATAAATGCATAAAAATCCGCAGTCTGCTTATCAACAACGATATACATCACTTCTCGATATAAATCACACCCTGAAAGAAAGAGGAGAACGAGACGAGTGAATAGAGGTTACAAAAGTGAAACAAAGACAGCCTCTGTGCCGGACTTCGATGGTCCTCGGGGATACAGCATAAAATTCGAGCCTCCCCTCGAGCTAGACCCGAACGAAATTTAATAACATCCCTCTAGTTACACCTCAATGGGCACCTTAACAACCCCTGGCTCGGTGTAGCCAGCCGTCTCTTGCTCTTTCTCTTCTCCCCTCTTTCCTCTCCTTATCAACCCCTTGGACGCGGATATCTAATAAACCAGCTCTTGAAACGCGTCTTTATCCGAACAACGATAGTCTACCCTACCTTCGCCTCTCTCCCACCCCCTCCTCCCCTCGCCCACACGATTCTCGTGTTTCTGGCAGGGTGGATGAAAGTTGCGGAAGCTTGTGTCCGACTGACCCCAGGTCGTACGAACTGGACGGAGGCGCAACCTGTGCGCTGATCGACGAACTACCAGCGAAAGGGTTGAAAAAGTGGTGGACATCGTGCTGGGAATAAACCGATCGATGTGAGAGGGTGATGTCGGTCGCGACTGCGACCCAGTTACGCGACCGCGCGTTTCTGGAGAAAGAGAATTGAATTTGGTACATTAGGTGGAAGGGTGGTTAAGACAATGGGACGAACGTTCTTCTTCTTGGTGTACGTAAGATGGTTGTGTTTAGAAGGGTGGAAAGGAAAGGGTGTTGGCGAGAAGTTGGGGGAGCAGAGAGAGAGCTTTTGGAATTCTTTTGGAGAAGTTGAATGTGGATTGTGGTGAATCTTTGGTTCAAAATATCAATTTTTACGAATTTACGTAAATTCTTACGAATTTTTATATTTTATAATAGAGTGAGGAGAAATTTGTTTTCCACTGATTGTAACAAGAAGAAATTTTTGAATTTTTGGTTGACGATATGAATTTTTTATGTATAGTTGATTGTAAAATTTTATTCTTTTATTCATATTATTATTAATATACTAACATTATTATTATTATTGTTTTGTCTTCCGTAAGAGAAAAAGAGTATTCTTAACCATGTTTCTGACTAAAAAGAATTTTAATATAGAATGCAACTTCTTAAAAAAAATTTTCAAAAAAAGATTTGGATTCAATGCGCAAGAAAATAAAAATACCTCGTATAATATTATTTTTAGATGAACAAAAATTTTAATAAAAAAGTGTATTATTATTACGATAAAAAATGATTTACGGTAAACTTACTCGTTCTACCGTAAATCATTTATCAGAGGAGCGATCATAATCATCGCATTCTATTTCCAGAGTGAAGAAATTTTCATGCAGAACATGACTATGTAGAATTTTTGGAAAAAATACGAACTCCATACAGTCGGCTATTAAAATTCGCAACAAGAGAATAAAAGCTCTTCCAGTTGGTCATACTTTGTTTCTGAACGTGAAAAATTTTAATATAGAAGAACACGACTGCGAAGAATTTTTGAGGATAAAAATGCGAATTCCACATGACAGATTATTAAGTTCTACTTCAAAAGAATAGAAGCACTCGTAGTCGTGACATTCTATTTTTGAATGAGAACACTAAAACCAGCCAGAGATAGTAAAATAGTTGTGAAATTGACTCTCGTGTCCAAAGAGGCAATCACCCTATCGATGATGACAAAGTGTATTTCTGAGAAAAATATTAAAAGCGACAAATTGTAAGTCTTTTACATCACTATCCTCGGCAAATAGAGACAATACAAATTACAATTACAACATATTTTTCATAAATATATGTTTATTTTATTATCTATTATTCAAAGAAAATGAAAAATTTTAACTCTCTCACACATTAACAAACAAAAATAATTACATAAAACCTTGCCAAGTATTATTTTCCCTATCTGTCTTAATTATGAACTTTGTGTATGACAAAACCGAGTATTGAAATACTCGAATCTCAAGTTTATCTGCTCCAAAGGAAAAGAAAACCAAACGATCGATATCATAGAAAACAGGAAAAATGAAAAATTCTAAGCACCATATTTTCAACGAGCAGAACGAACAACTCTGCAATAAAACGAAAACAAGGTCCTAGACAATAAAAAAAAAAAAACCCAAACCCAAAAAACCTGAGAACAACCAGTGAACCAACGTTTCAAGAATATGTGCACGAAAAACCAATGCCATCAGAAGCGAACAAGCTTCTCGTCGATGATAAAAATAGAAGTTCCTCCACGTACTAGCCTATCCTCTTCTATTTTCCAGGCCGCAGCCGGTGTTCTCCGCAAAATATCCAACGCGGCGAACTTCCATCGCGCCAGCTCCGGTAATTCGATTTAGCCGAGCTGTATAGCCCGCGTTACGACACGAGACTGCGCGACACTTCCGCTCAGCGATTACCGTGGAACAATTTTATGCAGCCGACCTGGAAATTGTTGCGTCCGTCCTCGTTAGTTGAAATTACGAGACGGGGAAATCTGGAGGAAAGAAGAAGAGGTTGAAAGTCGTCCGGGGAGGGGGCGCGGTCCTTGATTGAGTAGACCACCGAGGATGGAAGGGAGGATTGGATACGCTAGACAGAGAGAAATAGAGAAAAGGAGAGACAGATGAAGAAATACAGAGAATGAGATGAATGAAAAGAGAGAGAGAGAGAGAGAGAGAGAGAAATAGAGAAGAAGAGAAATAAAGGAAAATATATATATGTGAATCATTCAGAAGTTACATCAATCGATTCCATAGACTGGAAAACACAAGAAAGTGATAATATTATAAACACGACTCTTCAAATTTACTTTAGAATTTATTGGCTTGTTATTAGTTTAGAGTTTATTAGTTAGACTTCATCAGTTTATACCAACTATCTTATTTTCATACGATAACCAAACTTGGAAAAATAAGACATTCGTTTGTTGTGAATTGAATGTTAATTCTGTACTTGTATAATAAAATTCAGAAATTAATAATAAAAGTGGAGTTGATCACTTTGATGCTCTGCGAGTCTCATATATAGAGAAAGGCAAAGAAATAAAAAAAGGAATATATATATATATACATATATATACATAGAGAGAAAGAGAGAGAGAGAGAGAGAGACAAAGAAACACAGACAGAGAAAGAGAAAGAGGAGGGTTGGGTAGGAGCGGAGAGACGAGAAATCGACGGGCAGGACTGCTACTCCACAGTAACGCCGGGGGCAGCAGGGGAGAGAAGCTCCGTTAAGCCGCTTATCATGCCGAAACAATACACTGTCGGTGCACCAGTATCAGTAGCCGACCCTCGCCGCTCGAGGCTAGTCCCATCAAAATTTCGAGCTTCGAACGAATTTGAATTGGAATCCGCGCCGCCAAACTAGCTCGTCGAATGCGCCGGAAATCGCCGCTGCGAAGCGGACTGGGCGGCCGCTCGCGCCGGCTTTCTCTCTCCTGCGGGCTGATAAATCGACACAAAAATGGATGGCACCGAGAGATGGAAATTTTTTTAGTGTTTTCAAGTAACGGAGGCTTGCGGTGTCGAAGATTAACCAGAACTCGATTTTCTTTTTTTTCTTTTTTTGTGTGTGTGTTTTTTCTTTTCAAAAACGAAGACGAACACGTGGATTAATGTCAATTAATTTTAATTACACGCTGCTGCGAGACGACGCTCGTGAGACGACGAAATGAAGGGAGATGAATGACCCAGGAATGGAAATTTCAGTGTTTGAAGGAACGAGGGCTTGCGGCATTGGAAAATTAACCGAATTGAGTTTTTAGTGCCTGACAGATTCAAGACATACGATGACACTGAGGGATCAACTGTTAATTATTACATCATTCTAATTAGCTAACTTTCAGTCGCTCTTTAAATTCGTTCATCTATGAGAAATCCATACGAGGAATCCAAATCTAAAAAGAAATTCTTCCAAAGATGAAACCACCGAAACACCTCAAACTTCACTCGAAGATTCTCAAAGAAGCTCAACTACTCAACCCTGGTGGCAGTTTCTCAACGAAGAAACGATCGGTAATTTCAGTACGCTGTAGCTCTCTCGAAAGTCGCCTGGTGAAACGGGGCGCAAAGTTTCGGGGCGAAGAGTGGCGTCGACAAACGAAAGGCCGGGGCTTAATCAGAGTCTTCTCCACTTAGACGCTCGGTGGCAAAACTCAATTTTGAGTCGGCGCCTGCCGACGCTCAATTTTGACACCCTTCGTAGCCACCAAGCCAGCCAAGACTGAGTGGAGCAAGCTTGCCTTCGCGACACACCGGCAAAGGGGATGATGCAGGGTTGTAAACTTAGTTATCCGCCCGGCGCTTGAGACGTGCTACGAGGCAGATGCTACGAGCTGCACACTGTGTGTGCCCGCATCGGCAGGTAGCGCATCTGGACACAGAGAGAGGAAGAGAGAGAAAGCAAGTCTCCTATCGATAGACACTTACCGGACAACTTGAATCCCAGAGGATCCTGAGGATGACCGAAAGGGAACGGTCTTGGACCAAAGTGGAAGGGATGAAACGCCTGGTGTCCTGAAACGAAACGTGAATTTATGCGTTGTATACTATGCGAGTTGGGCGGAATTTTTTTTTTTTTTTTTTTTTGGTGTAGTTTGAATTAAATTATTGAATTTCATTTTTCGTGTATTTTTTAAAAAGTTTTCAACCTCAAAGAGAAGTCGTTCGCTTTTCTTTATATTTTTCTTGTTTTCGATGTGTGACAAAATTACACGAAACTTGCAATTTTATTTAATTCCGTGTTGGAAATTTATAATTAATATCTTTTGTAGTTCCATTAATTCTATATTTTATCTAATTCTGTATTCGAAACATGTAACTATATTTTATTATATTCTCCGATTCATTTAATTTTATATTCAAAGTTTGAAAATTAATTTTAGACTATGATTAAGTTTCTCTTAAAGAATCAATTCTTAAATTTCTATTTCATATTCGTAATGTCATGAATACGTCAATTATTTTAAATTAATAAAATAAAATTTAAATGGGAAACGTAGCAATGAAATCATTGAACCTCACAATGAGTCATAATAACGTAAATTAGTTGAAGATTGCGAATGAAATGTGTGCAATTGAATATTTTTCAAAAAATATAAAAGTTCTGTTCACGTTTAAGAATGGAGTTACCCACTGCTGGTAAAACCGTGTAACACTCACTTGTCTTTGACCTAGGTTCTCTTGGTCCATCGACAGTGACCTTGATTGCCTTGGAGAGAGTAGCAATTTGAGGTGGTGATGTCTGCAGCATGATCGTCAGGGTGAAGCTCTTCCCTGAAACAAAAGAGGAAACGTATGTTAGTGGAATTAATTTGGTGGAATTATCGCCAGGTGGTAAAACGAAATCACACCTCGGATGTTTTTTAAATAAAATTTGTTAAACTACGGAAATTTAAAGTGAATTAACGAAACTTAAATTTGTCTGTTCCGTCACAGAAGCAAATTTTCAATTATCTCACAGATGTATCTATGTAAACTTACGTGACTGACCGTAAATTTCCATAAAATTTTATTTCTATTTATTTTTTTTCTACTTATATGTCTTTCCAGACAAGTATTATTATCATTGATTATTTCGAAAATAGTCTTAATAATTCCATTGCATTTTCACAGATGTACATATGTTCACGAAACACAATTCCACCCCACACTCACTCACCCCCGAACAGAAATACTGTCAAGAATTTCTCTACCACTCAGCTTAATATTCTCCTCTCAAGAAGAAATCCCGAAACGAAGCAAAACAAAACAAAAAAATCCAGGAAATATTCTCACGTGATTTTCATCGTGGGTGCAAAAAAAAAAAAAAAAAAGAAAAGAAACAATTCAAAACGACAAAAACCAACCCCCGTTTGCACACGTCTTGCCAAACGCGTTTTTCGCGAGAAACGCGGCCAACTGTTCGCGAGAAACGGCGACGCGCGTTCGCGGGGTGCGTTCGCTGGAAACAAAACACAAATGTGCCGGAAGTAAGGGGTGAACGAGTGGCGCCGCTGCGTCGATGTTTGCCCCGAATCGGCCGGAATATGTTAATGTCGGGCGAGGAGGGAGGCTAAACGCGAGCCCACCATCCCCGACAAATGTACACAGCCGTTTGTTACGCGCGATTTCGTCCTCTCCACCTTTCTACCGATACATCGAGCCTGTCGACCGGTTCGATCGCTCGATCCACGGGTCGTGATGGCCCCTGTCAAATCTTCGTCGAGATGTAGCCTGTCGCTTCAATCAACGGCAGCTCGATTTTCCTTTTTTTTTTCTTTTTTTTTTTTTAGTCCCTCAAATTTGTCGTCGACGTTTCGAATCCGACGTTGTATTAACAGATCGTGCTTGTAAAAGATAGCTCTTTTTGCGAGATAGGGGACGTGGATTTCGAAGATGGAAGAAGTTTGTGCTTTTGGTGACTAGACGAAAAGAGGGAGAAAATATTCTTGAGATGACGTTTGTGGAAGTTTAATAACTAAATTATACTCGTTTATATTTTTATAATTATCATGTGCAATAATAGATGGAAGCATTTGACCATTTAGTATATTATTTAAATCACTAACTTCAATAAGTAAATCACTACATCTTGCAAATTGTTCTAACTTCAATTATTTCTAATAAAATTGTTACATTAGAGCTTCCGACAAATTCAACATAGTCAAATACTAGCGTCAAACCTGTCGCTAAATTTATTTTAAACAAAAAAATAAACATTCGCGTTCCTCTCTGCAATTAAAAGTTAACAAGACAAAATCAACCGAAGCAATTATCGAAGTTCTGAAGAATGCTCCAGAGTCAGAATCCAAATTTGAATCAACCATTTCGTGAATTCCCACGCATAAAAGTATTTCGCAAATGAAACGACACAAACGCCGAATAATCGAACGTGAATTTCCAACGGTTTGCCAAAAGTTTCTTCTCGCGAATCGACGATCAGCCGCGATACACTAAAACGGAGAGAGAGGGTCAGAGGTTAAACGATGAAATAAAAGCTGGCACTTACGCGCGTTTTCGTGCTACGAGCGCCGAGTTATACGGCTTATAATGGGGTCGGCGTGCATACACGTGCGCGGTTGCGCAGTTTTATTTTATGGCGGCGTGGCTTGGACGGCGAAACGACCAGGTTTTTACGGTGAACCACGACATTTAACCGGCTTACCGCCGTCGTCCAGCGAAATATTCAACTCCGGACGTTTCACGTCACCCAGGAAACGTTCTGCTTCTCCGCGTGTTCCGTTTCATCGTCGCGCGACCATTCTTCTCTGCCCGTTTGAAATATTTCAATTGTACGTTGTACGAAGTGTTATTTGCGTAGAATGCGAGGAACATAATACACGAGCGTTCGTCGCTCCTTTCTTGAGATATGATTCAATCACTCGGTATAAAATTTGTTGGAGTAATTTATTGAAAGAATTCTCGCAACAATATCATTCACGAACACAGTTTTCTTGCCGACTTGTCAATTTATTTATTGATTTCTGTATCGTTTTGCTCTTTCGTACAGGTAAGAAAGGAATGTTTTTTTTTTTTTTTTTTTTTTTGGCAAACAGCGAATCATTGTTTCCTTCAATTTTTGATTCAGCGTTTTCTTCAGCGCGATAGTTGTGCAATTTGAAATTTGTTAATCATATCACTTTGAGGAACTACATTGCTCTCACAAAGTCCTGAAGGTTTCTTTTTTTATAAATTTCAATCCAAAATTACTGTCATAACAAACCAAAAGAAATTAACAACCAGTCCTTAAAATATTCTACATATAAATCATTACGATTTAATTAAACTAAAGCAACTGTCACATTGTCGGGTTTGGTTGTGTTAGTGTTAAAGTAGCTGATTAAAATTTACAGTTATGACACAAATGGAGATGAAAAGCAATGCCGATGTGTAAGGATTTAATGCTGCAGCTAATATAACAAAAAGTATCGCTGCATCGGAGGATAATTATTGAATCACCCTCGTGACTTTCGATTCGTGTCGAAAACGATGACGATGGAAATTCATCGCAACCTTTTTAATCCTTGCAATGAACGCGAGAAACAGAGAAAAAAAAAAAGAAGAAAGAAAATACAGGACGAGGAAAAAAATTATTCGAAATAGAATACAGAGATTTTCGAGGGTGAAAGCGGAGGGTTAACAAGGCCAAAGTTTATTGCCGGTGCGGTGTCAGATTCGTGATGGCGGTGGCGGCGCGAATCGAGGGTGATGGCAGGCGTTTTGAGGGTGTTTATGAGGCATTATGTGTAACTCGCTGGAAGAACGATCCTCCCCCTTGAGGTCTGCTGCCCTCCACCTGTCTACGCTCGCCGAAATCGTAATTCGTTGCGTGCTAAACGCTGCCTTTCCACGCATCAATCTACGCCCTGTTGCAGTCTTCTGAATAATTTCGGAATCCAGTCTACGAACATATCCTACGAACGTTCGATTTCCATATTATTTACCTGCTTCTTCCTTCTTCGAAATATTCCTCGACTATGTACTTTTATACTCTTTTGTAATTTCATTAACATTATCAAGGAAATAGGTGAAAATTTGTTTAACAGTCGTTTAATGTGAGAATTTCAACTGGAGTATTTATTATATTTTGTATATTTTTATAAAATGTCTGCAATTTTACTATCTACACGTATAATAAATTAATTTTTAATTGATGAAGAAATAAGTATGCGTTTACTAAATTATTACATTTTCATATTTAATTATAAAAAAAAAAAGTCTGGTATGCACTTGGTGAAATCTTGTATTATATATATTATGCAAAACATTTTGAAATTTCATTTCAGCGCTGCCATGATTGTATTGAGACAAATTTAAAAATATATATAGAAATCACAAGAAATTTATATCGACAAAAAAGAAAATGAAACAACAAAGCTCCTTTCCTTTATTAGATACTTTCAAACGATATTTCAGATCCACGATGATTGATAACTTTCTACATCACTTGGCCCAATCACATCATTGTTTCCTCATTATTCGCTTTTCCGCTCTGAGGAAAGAACTTTCGGTTCCTATAATCGCGAGAGAATTACTCTCCACAAAAGGTATCTCACTTTCAGTATTTTCATCGCGACGAGAAGAATTTCTGGAGATTTTTTTTTCTTCTTCTTTCGTCCGACAGACAAAAAAGAAAAGAGAAACGTAATGGCCGTGCGTTTACGGGCTCGCGATAGTCCGCGTCCATTTACACGACAAGGATTTGCACACCGCGAGAAGACACGAGAGAACGTTCGCGTACACCCTAAGTTTGCCCAGGGATCATGCAGTGTTAAAAACTCCCCTGTTTGCCGGCGAAGCTCGTAGCCGAGGGTGGCTCGGATCGTTATTTCAGAGTGTTTGTCGTGTTTTAAGATTCTGACGTTTTGACTGGCCGAATCGCGCCGGAATGACGCGCTCGTGTACGCTTCTCTATCCGATGGCCTTCTTTTTTATTTCCAAGAAACGCTCTTCCCAACCTCGCCGATCAACTTCGATTAGAGAAAATACCGTCTTCCTTTGTGAAGTCTCATCGACATTCATCAAAGTTCATCGTTAGACGACAGAAATCAATTGTTCAATGATACAAAGTCTTCTAGTAGAAGATCTTCGATGTTAATTCGTAATCAACGTTACATACATAATCTTTTTTTTTTTTAATTCTTTCTACTGGTTTTAACTCTAATCAACTATTGTGAAGAAACTAAAGATTCGTAGCTCTAGCTGCAATTTTATTCTGGATCAAAAAAAAATTCTCCTTTCCAAAATTAAAACGAACTTCAACCACGCTGATCTCGCCATATATTTGACAGGTGTTTCGATAAATATCAGAGACGGATGCTTCTAATTCTAGACCTTCGACCACAGGAAAACAGCCAAAAGACCCTATTTTCCAGCATTCAAGCAAACTTCTACAGAAATTCGCCTTTAATCAGAACTTTTTCCTTTAACTACCAACAACGCTGCGCTGTACTCTGATCGTTTGTCAGAAGCGAGTCACGAGGAGGGAACGAGCGTACAGAACCATCGAAACAAACTCCAGAGGAAGTGAAAGAGAGAGAGAGAGAGAGATAACGAAACGAAGCTGGGCCTCGTTTACGAGTAATCGAAGCGCAACGATAGCGTAGCGAGGAATCTTTCAGGCAGGATACGTCGACATCGAGTCGAGGATTCATCGGAGCGAGAGTACCGGCGCACGGTTGAAAAGGGCGAGGAAAAACGTGGAGAGCGTGGAATTAGCATATGTAAAAAGAAACAGAAGCGCACGTACGACGAGAGCAGCGGAGACCAGCAGGGAAAATAATGTTTAATCGGTAGAAAATCTCGGTGCAGTCATCCGCCGTAGAACTGTTTCTCCCTCCTTTCGCCTGCCCGCTCCCACCATCGTGTCTCCTGCGTGATCCTTTACTTGAGAGAGGGCTGGATTTTTTAATTTTTAATTGGGAAAAAACGTCGCTGAGGTGGTCGCACGAAATTCACGGAGGGGCTCTCGTTGAATTTCGACGACGACGTTCCGAGCCCCGCGTCGGCGAGCACCGGTGCTGTTACACTGTCGATTTCTTGATACCAGACGATTCTTTTTACGGATTATGGGTTTCCCCGTTCGACACGATGAAATTTAATTGGGTGTCCGCGGTGCGTGTAAAAGAGGCTCGAAGTAAGAATAAGAGAATTAAGTTGGAGGGCTGATTGCTTTTTGAGAACTTTATAGAGAATATCAGTTAAATTACTATATTAATATGGATATATATTAAGGAAAGCTACAGTGAAAGTCTTTCGATAAAGATAATTTGTGTCGTAAAAACGTGATCATCTTGTCAAAACGTTCAATTATGTAATAATAATTCTATTATAATTATATAACATTTACGTATTGAAACCATTTTATAATTATATTAATAACGATCACATTGATGATAATTATGTTATAACGATTAAACTATCCCAGTTTACCGATGGTTTAGAATATTTCTTTACAAGTTAGTTTCAATGATTGACTTCTAAACCCTTCATATACTAAAATCACATTATTGGTGACAGTAAAAAATATTACGACATATTTCTCGTTGAGAAATGAATTACAAAAATTCTACTTAACTGATCACACAATTCGTAATAATTCTCCAAGTTAATGCTACAGTTAATTCCATAATATAGTTAATACCAAGACTCGTGAACTTTCTCATAAATTCTTCATCAAATTGTCATTCGTTGGAGCGTAAGTTTTTCAACAATTCTTTCGAGGAAGAACAAATAAAGTATTCGGTTTCATCAATTAACATTCTGTAACTGGCCATCTTGCGGAATTGTGAAACAATCCTGGTGCTCCAGATTCCACGAGAGACGGAACTTACACTCTCGGCTATATTCCTGCGAACTCTGAACTCTGCACCTCTAAACTCTCAGGTTCGAAACGCGTGGAAATGATTTAATAAGTCGTAAAAACCGGTCGACGTTGAAGAGGGTCGAGGTTCTTTTTCATAGACCTCGAAATTCCGCCACTCCCCTATGATCGTCGGAACAGCTGTTGCGACCATCGTTGCCGAAATTTCGCTTCGATCGAGCGTGACTTACACCGTCCGCCCTCCTCCCCTTATTCTAATTAATTGCCTTCCTTTCGTTCTTGCTGCCAAAATGGATTCTTTTCGAAGAAAGTTATCAATCCTTGTAACCTGTTTAAAAATACACCGTGCGCTTGAACTTGTGGCAATATTTGAGAAATATCGATCGTGGGCGATATCCTTACTACGAGAAAAGTAAATTCTAAGAATTCATTGAACATATTTTATCTTCCACCTAGGCTCAATCTAATTTGATAAAAATTTCAGAAGAATCTCAAAAGATCACTCATTAACTCTTCCTAATCAACTCAGTCAGCTTAAAGTCTTGTAGGAAAATCATGTGAATCACGATTTAAAAAGAACTTGGTTGATAACAGCGGACAATTTTTTAAAGGTGTTACAACGATGGCTGACGATTTAGACGTTCGAAGAATTTTCAAGGAAACCTTCCTTCAACCTTCTAGTTACTATTTTTAATTCGTTAATAACAACGAAAAGTATTCTAAAACTGTCACACTGGTAATTGTGACAAGGAGAATCTTTCTCCAATCTATATTACTAACAGTAAGAAATCTCTCAAAAATGTCGCAAGGATGACTAACAGTTTGGACGTAGAATCTTCTAATCATCGACAATCAATTATGATATAATAATTCCTACAATCTAAAACTCTTGGAGAAATTTTTAAACTTCCCACTGTCGCTTAATTGCTGTTCTAGGAATACTTCGTTCTAGGAATCTTTTACCTTCCCGCCTGTCGCGAGTCACCAAATCAGCCAAATCTCGAAGAGACGGATGGCGGGAAGGGTTGTCGAGAGTCGCGTGAATCACGGTCTGAAACAATCTCGCTAGTACCATCAACACGAGAAAGAGGAAGCAACGAGGACCAGCGGCGAATCCATTGCGCGAGGACATCGGTCAGGATCTGGCCTGTCGATAGTTGCAGCTTTGCCTCCGGATTCTGCCGCCTCCGGCTCCGGGGGGGAGGGGGTGGTCCCCCCCTTCCCGAGCACGTCATAAAACACAGGTAACTCCGGTATTTATGTCCGTCGTTTTTACGGGCGTCGCTGGCCAGCCGAACGGGCACACAGGCGCGCACGTCTCGCCACCGCCTCGTGATTCTCTCCTAGGCAACAAGAGAGAGCTTCGCGCTAATCCCTGTCGGGGAACGAAAAGGGGTGGCCGAGTGATATACGCCTCTGCGCCGCTATGATAATATCCCCTTGCACCCCCTCCCCCACCTCCTCCACCTCCTCATCCTGTCTCCACCCGCAACTCCGACCGGCACCATCCTTTTGTTTCGCGACTACCTACCACTCGGCTAACTTCCACGCCACTTTTCTTCCGCGAGGACTCTCGCGCGTTTTCAGAGACCCTCGGAGACGTTCCTTTGGTATCTGTAGGCTCGGTAGAATATTTTCGGCTACGACTTTGGATGATAAGAGGAATTTCAGAGAGTGAGATGTGGAAGTGTAGTTATTAATTTCTTTTGTCTGTAAGAAGATTTTTTGGAAGATTTTGTGGAAATTGCGAGGATAATTGTTAATTTTAGGAACTTCTATGAAAAAAACGATAAGATGCAAGTCTATTTAAGGGACATTTGTTGCTTTCGCAGTGTGAATTCTTTTGTTTGTGAATGTTTAAATATAGGAGAGAGAGACTTCTTTTTTAGAAGATACGGAAGTATACTAATACAATAAAAAATGTATTTAAAAAGTTTAGTTATTTGAAATATGACTGAATTTATTTAAATAGTCCATGCTATTTCCTTTTCAAAATTAAACGATCGAAAACTATGAAAAATTTTAGAAACTATGATAGTTCCTCTTGTTTGAATTTAAAATGTATTTAGTGATTGTTAATTTTTCCATCATTCGAACGACATACATGTGTATGCAAATTCTTAAGTACGAAGACTGAAAAATTGTGATTAGATAAAAATCTATTTGATAAAACTCGATATATATATATATATATATATATATATATATATTTAAACTTTATTAACTGATTTCGAATATTTCTATCTTTAATTTTTAATAATTGAATCGAGATTATTGTCTCCTGTGATATTCTCCAAGTACAAAAATTTGAGACTTCAAGAGAGCTTCATTAAAAGATATGAAATGAAAAATAAAATGCATATGTTGATTGTTAAATGGTTCCGAAAAATTCATTAAATTTCTTTATCGACTTTAATCATCAAGCAAACTTAATATCTCTTAATTAAGTACGAAGATTGGATAATTCCATATGTTACAGCAGTAGCATATTATCATTTATACGATCGCGGTTAGATTAAAAGCTGTTGCATTAGTTAAATTAAAACATTCTTAGGAAGAAAACGTGATCGCCAGTACTATATCATGCATCGAAGATGTCAATTAGTCTCTCGAAAGTTGAAGTTATTCTACACTAAATCTTCCACCTTCTTCAAAATGTAATTTCATATCAATTAATTCATTCTTTTTGACATTCTTAAAAAAAAAAAAAAATTATTTATCATACGAACTACAATAATTTCTCAGCCACTTCCATTGAACGTTCTATTTTTCTCCAAGAAGCGACTCTTCTCGCGGCTCAATTAAAAGGCAACGAGTGAAAAAAAAAAAAAAAGAAAAGGAAAATCGAAAAGAGAAGAACAGAGCAGAGTGGTGATTTGATTTTTTGCGAACAACGCTCGGTGCCGACTAAAATCATTCCTCATCCACATTCGCAGTATTAAATTGGCATGGCGAAGCCCGCGAGCGAGCATGGAACAAATATTTACCCCAAAATGGTCAGTGAGCACGGGCCACGTGCAAAATAACGGAGGCGAAAAAACGGGGAAAAATGTACACGGAATCCGTATATGAAGCGGGTCGCTCTCGTCTCTTCGCGGTATTATGCGCGATACACGATGTGACTCGCCTGCAAACATCATAAATTTTCCATTTATTTAGCAAATCTGTTTACCCGGCCTCCATAGATGATAACGATTGTTATCGGTGTGTTATCGGTGATCGGTGATCGGCATATTTTCCAGCAGACCGCCTGAAAAACGCGTGACCATCGACCGTTTTGTTAAACGTGGGAAGTACCGGCGAACGTATCATGGTCACAGGTAGATATTATTCCGTGGAAATCGCGAATTTTCGCGAAACTCTCGCTCCTCGCGATACCGAGAGAACAGAGATCGTTGAAGACACGCGTGACATTAATTTCTTAAATATTGGCATCGTTACTAGACCGTGAGCTTTTAAAAGGTTCGTAGGAGATGTTCAGAGTGAAAAATTGATGTAAACGTATATACGCAACATGAGAAAATGTGCGAAATATAATATATTGAAATATATTATAATAAATATTTCGTACATGAAAGAATTTTCTATCGAGACTCCGCTTTTTTAATTACATCTTCGAAAATTTATATGAAAATCAATAGCCTGATAGATTATAATGATTTAGAATTTTAAATTACCTGGGAATTTTTAATTAAATCTTGTCACTATCCATACACTAATTCATTATCCTAAATTTTTATTATCTCACAATAAAGCAATTACTACAGTCGTACTGTAGGGATAATACAATTTTCTAAAAAAAATTTATAATTCTTTTGATTAGATTAAGTTTGTAACTATTTTAATTTATGTTAAATTTGTGTCTTAATTAATTTTATTTTTAATTATTTATAAGAATTCCGTCGATGACAACAGATTTTTTTCCGCTTCAGATTGCTGTCTGTAATAATTTTTGGAAATCCGTATGCTACAAACTGTACATTCGTTGTTTCAAATTCAGACGGAAGCAATGTCCGTTTTGTATTTCTTTTTTTAAGTTTTCCAACTTCTTTCGGCATTTTATTATCGATTTCCTTTCTAAAATATAAAAAGCGTGATAATATTTGTTTTATCCAACATCGTTCGTTTTTAAAAATACGTTACTTGTAAACGAAGTTGATTTCTATTGATAAAAATCGATTTCAAACTCTCTCTATAAAATTTTCAAAAATATTTTTAATTCTATGCTTGTTCTCGAATTAGGTATAGACGAAAGTGCATCGATAGAAATTATTCTGGACAAGGTAAGAAAAATCATGATGTTAAGAGTTAACTCTCTGTAACCCAAGTTTGGTTATAAGAGAAAATGACTGATGATTTAATTAATTCCAATTAAAATTCTGACAACTAACCATCGTTATAAATAATTCTTTGTTTCAAAATACATAAAATAAAATTTTCAAAATATAAATATATGGATTCAAGTTACACGATGTTATAGAGGATTAACATTTATTTGTAATAAAACAAACGTCAGTTCCAGAGTACCGTAAGAGTAAACCTCTCCAATTATTTTAAATATCAAAAAATGCTTCTAACCCGGTATTCTGCACACGTGAAACGTGAAAATGATTTGACAAAAATTTCGTTGTATTTCTTCGAACTGAGCAAAGTAACATAAATAGCTAAAAATTCATTCGAAATAAAGCGAAAATCATTTCCATTATTTCTTAACTTTGCCGATTATTCGAATTTCTATGGTTAAGAAATTTAAGAAAGAGCAAACAAAAATATTTTTCTCGTTTTCTTCAAACCAACGCAATGATGCATTCGCAAACCAGTGCACAGTCTACTCATAAATCGCAGTACGTATGCGCATACTAAAATCTTGGATTTAAAAACGTGCGATCGTTTGCTGGTGTATCGCAACGTCGGTGAAGAGGAACTACGTCAGAAGGGAATATTTCCGGCAGATTGGAATATCGGAGTTTCCCGGACACGCGGAAAACAATCTTGCATGATCCGTCACCCTCATAGAGGTTCTAGAAGCAAATCGTTGCGTTCGGCTGGTAGTTAGGGGCTGCCCGTAATACAGTAATGAGGGCTTACTGCCATGGAAACCAAAGCCGCTTACAGCCAACCACTCTACTCTCAACCACCCCCTTGCCACCCCTTTTTGTCTCTCTCTCTCTCTCTCTCTCTCTCTCTCTCGCTCACTCTATCGCTCTGGACCGTGCTATTCTCTCATTTCCTATATATCCGCGATATCCTTCTCATCCGACGAGTTTCGCGAAAAAATTGTGAAAACCGTTCAACGGACCTCCATTGTTTCTCGACGTTGGTTCGCTCATTTTTTTCCCCAGCACACACCGGGGAAAAGAAAATCGAGAGAGAAGCGGTAAGAGGTCTCATCTTTTACCGGTGAATGTCGGCGTAAGGTTCTTCCTTTTTTTTTTTTTTTTTTTTTTTGGAGAAAAGCGAAATTTAGATTGTGTTTTAGATCGTGCGTGAATTTTCGTTGAGTGGGGTTGATACAACCCTGGTTTGATTCGTTAAAGATCACTAATTCGGCTACGGATATTTCGAAATGCACGTGAATGTTTGTAATGAGACATACGAAATGTTTTTTCGATTTAATTTAGTAGATAGAATAATTTTATTGAAGTACTACTCTTTGTTAGATTTTCGCAAACATGAATTTCGCATAAAGATCTGCAAATCCCATTATTATGTTAAATAGAGTATATGATTAAATAATATTATTGTATAAAAATCAATGACTAAAAGTTCAAAGAATTATGTAGATAATAAGAGGATATTTTAAATGAATAAAAGATTATAGAATAGATAAGTACTTTATAAGAAAAAAAGGAGATCTGAAATTTAATAGAAAGTAAAATATATTTGAGATATATACACTCTTTTCTCAAACTACCTTTGATTATTTTAAGAGGCACTCAAATTGTTAGTAACTAGTTTCCAAATTATCATATTCAAAATTCATTCCTCGAATTGTCATATTCAAATCTGTTCCTCGATTAACTTTAAAATCATTCTTTGTGAATCTTTGAAATAATTAAAAAAAACGAATAAGATACAGTACACTCAAAATGATAAAATACAACATCTTTTCCAAATATCTTCAAAATATCTTCCGGCCAGTTAACTTCATAGTTGTCTTTGTAAATTTCTAAAATAAGGGGAAACCACTTTCCATAAAAACTCCATCCCGCGCGACGTTTCACACCCCGTCACCGAGGGGCATCAAATCAGAGAACAACTTGATCGTGCTGAAAGTGGCATCCAGCCCTCGATCTTTCGTCTCTCCCTTCGTGAGATGGAAATATTTTCAAATTTACGTGCTCCGCTTGCCGATATCTGCAAAATGTTGACGATTCCCAACAAACGGGAGTGATTCGTAAAAGAAAGGGCGGGAAAAAAAAAACAGAGAAAAGAAAAAATACGAGCTGACACATTTAAACCGCCGTTTAAAGGACGAATCGCCGATGTGTGCGTGTCACGTTTTAACCGGAAGAAGGTCGATATTGCGCCAGACGCCGCAATTTCCTTTTCCAATTTGCCATAAACAAGTCGACCGGCCCCCCTCGTTAACCTACGCTCGTCACTGCTCTCTTGAAAGTTGCTCTCGCGAAGAAAGAAAAAGACGTCGAGGAAGAAGAAGAAGGAGGAGGAGAAGAGGAGGGGCGAGTCGTTGCAAGTCGGTCGAATTAAAGGAATTAAAGGACGCCTCGTTACTCGTATCTTTCGATCCTCGCCACCCTCTTGATCAAAAGGGGGAAGTAGAAAAAAAAAAAGAAAAAGAAAAGAGAAAACGGGCCAGTTCTCCGAAGGGAGAACGATAGAACGCTGGATGAGCAAGTCCTTCGTTGGCTCGGTCCGTGAATCGCGAGCGGAACAGTTTGTATTAAGAGCTCATAATGACGGTGATTATTAGGGTGCATTATTCAACCCCCGACCTATGGGCCCCTGATCTTCCTTTCCTCTTCTCTTTTTTTTTTTTTTTTTTTTTTTATTTACGGCTTACGATAAGTAGAAATAATAATTTGAATTCATATGTCAATATAATAATTTGAATAGTGATGGAAGTTATATAATGAATACATACATGATGGAAATTGTACAATGAATATCACTGCTAACAAGTATTACGAATATCCATTAATTTATATGATGGAAATTACATAATGAATTATATAATGATTACTGCTAAATATTATGAATACCTACTAATTCCTGCAATTTATAAGTACATCGATAATGTAAATATTAATTTATGGTTCTAATTTATTCGCCCCTCCTGTGATAATGAAAATTGTTGAATATCCTTTCCTTTCATAATTTCTTTACACTATATAATTGACGTGCTTATCGTGCGATGTTAATTTAATATTAATTAAATATAATTTATTTTAATTTAACGCGTAAAGATGTTTCAATGAAAAGAATGTGTCAATATGCTTTTAATTTACATCGTGTAATATTGTTGTTACAGTCACATCTTTTCATTAAAAAAAAAAAAAAATGATCTCAAACTTGTATGTTCATAATAACGGTGATTATTATTCAACTCTAACTATGATCCCCTCCAATTTTCATTCTTATATATTATATATATCCCTCTTTCTTCAGTTTGTCGGACGAACAGCTGAATTATTAAGTCGCGGGAGACGGGAATTAAAAAATCCGCGCGACGACGACCGGCCGAGATATCGGTAGTCGCGTCAGGAACGACGACACAGTGTTTGCCGGTTGAATTAAAAATGAGGATGGAACGAAGGGGGGCCAGCTGGCACAGCTCGCCTCGCGTCCGAGGAAAAACGAGGCCATCAGTCGGCCCACCACCTTAATGTACCGACTACTGAATGATTTAAGACGCCACCCTAGCGAAGACGATTTCGCCCAGCGAAGGATCCGCTACGGTTGATCGAATTTTTTCAATCGCTCTTCCCGTGGCCCCCGCTTAATTGTCTGCTCGCCTGAAGACCACTCGACGCGCGAGGGATTCTCGATGGGAGTCGGAGGAATTGAGAGCCGATGGTTAGATCTCGAAAAATTTCTTCTTTCCATATGTCTCTTTTCCATATGTTTTTGTCTACTATAATTTTGCTTCTTTGGCGTTATGGTGAAAGTATTCGAACATTTGTTGGAATCTTTTGCAAATATATCGCGGTCTGTTTTATTTAAATTTATTTTGGAATTTCAAGACGTTCGATGATGATCGTTTTATAATGTTCTTGAATACTTTATTCTCAACTATGGTTCTTCTTCCTCGTTATTATGGGTGTTCATAGAAGTTCGTGAAATATTTACAGAAGGAAAGTATTTTACGAATGTATTATTTTATTAACATTAACATAATAAGACACGACTGATCGAGTTTAGAAAAGAACTAAAAATATATGTAGAAATTCCAAGATATTTTTATTTTTTGACTGTAATAAATTCAATAAATACTTTGCGACTTTTACATACGTTTTCAGATTTGGTTTCAAAATTTTTTATAGCTACATCTCATTATGATATCAATGATATTTCAAAGTATTTTATATAAAACACTTATACATAAAAATCCTTTTATAATAAATGTTCAAATACTTTCGCTAACTCCATATATTGAAATTTATGGAAAATTATACATACTACTCATATAAAATTTAGTTCAACATTTGCGATATTCATAATGTCTATTTAAGATAAGTGATATAACAACAGTAGTAATATCTTTCCATAATAAGTAATAAAAATAATTAAAAAACTCTTCTGAAAAGATATAATTCTTCTGAGAAGTCTCGACGGGGTTACGATGCGATGAAAATATTCGTTGAAACGAATAAAGAAACTATAAATAATGAAATATAAAAGTATCTTACCTCTGCCACTTCTCCCGACGAACCTGAGATCATTGAATTTCGCCACCTGGTTCTTCATAACCGCCGTGGAATTTCGCAATTCCGCGCAGCAATTTTCATCGTTTCCGGCACGCACTGTCACCAGAGTTCCATCACCGACCTCGCCCAGGGCTACCACTTTGAACGCTACCGGAAGTGTCTTGTTTGACCGCCAATGTGCTGGTAGCACCGTACAGACCACGTGCGGGGAGCCTGTTGCCAATTACCGATCAATAAATCGAATTGTAATTAATTGTAATTTATGGAATTAATATAGAGAATTCTTTTGTCACTTTATAAGTCTAACTCTCTTAGGAATTGGATATGAGGAACGTCAAAGTTAAAAAAATAATTGTTGAATTATTATTTCGCCGATAATAGATCTGTGATGTTAAAATGCAATGAAACAAAATTTCAGAAATTTACTTTTTAAGCAAAAATTATTCAATTTTGTTATATTAACAAATATACGTGTAATCATTAGATTTTTCGACAGCAACCTACTAAATGAAATAAAATAAAATCCAGCAGAGAAGAATTGTCAAATCTCCTCAGAAATAAAATTAAAAGTACTGTGCTTTCGAACCTCAGGGTTTTAAAACTTAAACTTAATTAATTAATTAGGCCTCAAAAATAAATTACTAGTGTCAAATAAAATTTTTAAAACTACTAAAATCTAATAGATCTAAGAATTATCAACTCTTCTAAAAAAAAAAGAAAAAAAAAATTAAGAAAACTACAAACATCAGAGTCCTAAAAATTGCCTAAATGTTAACCACAATCTTAACAATAAACTACCACGCGAAAAAGCAAAAGATTAAGAATTCTACACTTTCATTAATTCGATAGAATCGAATTGAAAGCATTTCTAGATACGAATCACTCGTTTCTTACCTGTTCGCACAAGTTCACCAGGATGTTCGGCAAACAAGCCATCCAAGGTCCTCTCGGCTAGCAGATCAGCGGTGAGCGCATAATCCGGTATATTATTTCCGCCAGTGGATCCTTGTGGTGGGACCTCGTTGGCCAGGTGCATTCTTCTTCTCGACGACGAGGTCCTGGTTCTCCTAATTCTCGCGCCAGCAAGCTGATGTGTCGAGTTCTCCTGATTCTCCTGATGACCGTTTCGCACTAATCTCGGATCCGGATAGTCTAAGCCTAGAGGCCGATCCTCGGGGCGCGCATCTCGTAAAGGATTCGTCATGAGAACAGGTTCATTGGACTCTCTATCGGAAAGATCCTCCTCGCCGACGAACCTCGATGAATTCGACTCAATTTTTTTCAACTCGATCGCCCCACCCTTCCTTTACTATATTAATCTCCATCCATCGGGCGCTCGATAATAAATCGAATCTTTCTGTCTGTATTATCTTTGTCTTTTACAGTGATGTTCGATGTTGTATCCAGTTGTTAATGGCCAGTGTATCCAACGATTTTCTATCTAGCGTATTCGATAATATTCAACGATACATTAATTAAAATATGATTTCCAATGATATTCAATGTATCCAATGATATTCAATGTACTCAATGATATCTAATGTATTCAATGATATTTAACGTATCCAATGAAATATCCAAAATGATAATTAAAGTATCCAACGACACTTGATGTGTCCAATGATGTCCAATATATCGAATGACATATCAAAGTATTCAATGATACCCGACCTTTCTTTTATTAATCTGCATTCATCACACGTTTGATGAAATATCGTGTTCAATGATACATCCAACAACAGTCAAAATATCCAACAATATCCAACCCTTTCTATACTAATTGCTTCACGTACTCGATGAAATGTCGAATTTCCTCTGTCTTCCTTATACTATATCTTTCACAAATTAAAAGTCGTCGTTAAAAAACGTCGAGTGCGTCGAATAATGTTCAATACATCCAGTGAATATATTAACAGTAACCAATCGTGATCGAGATTCAACGTATCCAATGATAATTCGGCTCTCTGACAAGACCAGATTAATAGAGTAGACGAGAATGACGATGATTATTCCAGCAACAGCTGGTTAAAGAGGGATTTCCGGTTGCCTCGGCGGCACGCGCGCAACTTGGCCGGCCCCGCGTGGCCCGCGACCCTTTGATCCTTATTTCATTATCCCGCGACGGGGCCGAAATAAGAGCATCCGTTTGCAAATTCTTCCTCTGCGTCTCGATTGCCAACTCGCGGAGAAAATTCGTTTTATTGGAATCCCGTCGTCGGCCCCTCGACGTTTTCTCCTCCGTTTTCTTTGATCGAGATGCGCCCCGCTCGTCGATTCGACGGAAGCCACTCGTCGAAAACTATAAAACCCCCGGGGCTACCCTAACTGTTACTCGCGTCTCCGTGGAATTAATAACGACGGCTCGGTGATAACGACACCACGCACACGGTTAAAAATCTGGCCTCCCAGTGTCCCCGCGGTCGATCGAAATTTACCCCCACGTTTCTGTCACATCAGCACTTCTGCCCGACTATCTAACAGGTGTTAACTCTGCAGCCGAGATCCTCCCAGCCAGACCGCGGCACAAACCTCACGTTCGCACATTATTCTCGCCGTTCTGATTCTGATCTTCCTGGAGATACCGGATTTTATTATTAAGATGGATGTGATTCAACGTGAACCACTTTTCTCAAGGTTTCAAAGGGACTCGAGCACTCGTTTCGCGTGGGTTTTTACTAGTGATTAGAGGCTCCAGCGTTCGAAGATCGAGTGAGAATCAAATCAGTCATCTCGATCATTTCATCTTTACTCGAGACGAAGTTTCATGAAATTTTCGATCACTTCGTCTATGTTTAAGATTGAGGATTCAATGATCTATTTTTCGACGATTCACAAAGGTCCACTCTTGTCAAGAATTAAACGAGTATTAAATCAATCACCACACAACGCGCTTTTCCCAACAGTGATTGTTACGAGTGAAAAATGGGTCCAAAGTAAGTTTCTTTTTTCCCATATATCCTTTCCTTCGTCTCAGTGACAACTTTCGGCGATCAATCCTTTTCTCGTCGAATTTTCCCGATTTTCTCGGGAAACGTAGTAGTTCGAAGGAGAATTGTAAATTAAAGTAGATAAACTGTGAAGTACAACGGCAGAAAAGAAGATATGCAAAAATGCTTCCTCGTGTCAATCGATCAATCCTTCCCGTCACCGTGTCTTGTCACGTTCTTCCAACTTCTTCGAAAATCTCCCCGATACTTCTTTTTCTTTAAATTTCCCTCGGTGATAAGAGACGGAACGTGGGGATATTTCTTCTTCACTCTTGATTCCTTCGTCGAAGATACAGTGACACGACAAATAAAAATCACAAGTGTCGCCGAGATACTTTCCCGTAACTGTCAATCGATCAATCCTTTTGCTCTTCTTCGAAGCAAACGTTACAACGGTCACAAGTATACTTCCGCAACTGTCAAATCGATCAATCGCCCCTTACTCCGAAGACTACTTCGAAGAACCAAAGAACTCGCGGTTCGAGGACTCCAAACTCTTTCGTTTCGGTGCTTCAGTTCTTTCAAAAAACGTAACGACACAACGAGGCAAGAGCGAAATATATTTCACAAAATCGATGGTACCAAGATAATTTCCCCCCCGTGACTATCGATCAATCCCTCCTTGCTCTCAGTTCTTCCTTACTACACTCGCGCGACAGGTTTGCAGTTTGGCGCGGCACGATTTGGTGAAATCGTAAATTCCGCTGGTTTCGTCGGTTGTCAGCGGTTGTCCGGGCACGGTACCAGAAGGCGAGAGACACTTCTTCGTGGCTGGTACTTCGGCGGGTGGCAGCGGCAACTTCCACGGGGAAGTAGGATAGGGTGTTTAACTCGCGCGGTCTCGTTTCGGTTCGGCGGTGGAAGATGGCGGCTTCTGCGGTGGAGCCGCGCGGTGTGGTTGCGGTGTATTTTTGAGGCTGCCGCCCCCAGCCACCACCGAGACCACCCTGGCTAACCTACCCCTCCGTGCCTCTCTTCCACGCCGCCGCCACCGCCGCCTGGCCGTACTAAGCGACTGGTGGGGGTTGGTTTTTCCAAGCGGTGGGGAAAAATCTCTCTCTCCTGCTGTGCACCCTCTTCCACGATCCTGATGCTGTACTCCTGCTGATCGCCGCGAACCGATGACAACACCCGTTGCCTCTCTTTTTCCCACCGCCACGTCCCCGCTGTTCGGCCAAAGTTTGTCACCAGTTCCAACAGAATCGCCGAGGAATGCCTTTTACCCCTCGAAGAATTCCACCTCCACGTCCTCCGGGCACAATGGAATTTCTTTCGCTTCTCCGCCACCGACGGAGGCTTGCTGATGACACTTGAACCTAGTTCATCGCGAAATCGGCGCGCGATGATTAGTCACGAGGTCATGTTCGGCCGAAGCTTCGTCTGTTTCCGCGTGTCTCGAGTTACCGGATTCATTGAGACGCTGGAGGACTCCGGTTGAGAGGGTTGATCTGTCGGACTGGCGAAACGATTCATCGTCGCGGGATGTTTAGGTACGTGGTGTCATTTCCGCGGCTTGATTGTTCGGAACACCGGAGCAGCGACGAGTTACAGTTCCTTATTTGCGGCTCGACGTATATATCGTCCAATCAATTCACTTTCCGATGCTTGTATTCTTGAGTAGTTGTAAGCAGACTGCGAATTTGGAAAATTTAAGGATGCGCGAGTGCAGAGAATGCACGCAACATGCAAAAACATAACGAAATAAGTAAGGCGCTTGTTAATTTGATTCTTCAAAGTATAAAATTGCATAAGAATCCACAGTCTAGTTGTAATCAAAGAATGAAACTTCCAAGTACTTTTCTGCAGAACTGCAGAACTGCTAACTTATGCTCCATTACCCGCCCACGGGGCAATTAACACTCTAACGTCGTCTGATTTTCAATTTTAACTTTAGTAATTGACGACGCCACGTTGTCATGTGATTTTCAATTTCAGCTTTAACAACTGATGGCGTGACTGTGGCGTCATACTACTTTCGATGTTAATAACCAATGACGTGACTAGAGCGTCATATAATCTTCAACTTCAATAACTAATGACGTGATTCTCAATGTTAATAACTAACGACGCATGATCATTGTGGCATCATGTAACTATCAATGCCAATGATCAATGATGTGACTGTAGTGTCGCGTAATCCTCAGCGATCGTAAATTGTTAAAAGAAACTCGACAACACCCTTGATTAGGCAAGTTACATTTGACATTCTGCAACATATCTTTGAATATCTTTTATTCCGAAGGGTTCGGAAACCACTTGCAATCAGTGTAAGAACGCTGTTTTAAAAAAATGACTTGTGCCGTACAAACATACTTTTTCAAAACAATAACGTTATGATATCGTTACAGTGATCGTTATTTTGCATATTACAAGCATCCTGTAAATTTCTAAACACTTAGATGTCTCGCAACAAAAGTGCACGCAACGTTCACAGTCTAGTTGCAAGATTACCTCAAAAAAATCAAATGCAACACTTATATATTTTTATCTTCGTTCAAAGTTCAAATACACGCGCGTACGTACGTAGTAACTGATCGTAGTGACTCACTCGCGGTTATTTGGTTATCAAAGTCTTAAACCATGTTCACTGAACGTTGACACCGAAACACCGCACGACTCGCCAGCGTGGTTTCCAAACGTCGAGAAGGAAGAGCGAAAAATAAAAGGAACCCATCCTGTAATTAGTGCGCGGGGTCGGTTGGATTGTTTCCACGTTGCGGTCGACCGGTACACCGATAACGAGGTCGCCTCTTGGCTTCCTTCGAACTTCGCCTCCGCGCGTTCGATTGTCTTTTCTTTTCGCTTCCTTCGGCCGAGCCTTTCCTGCTTCCGTCGTTCAACGACCTCCCCGCGCGAGACTGCAAAACGACACTGGGAAGAAAGGGAAAACAAAGACGGCAGAAAGGTCCCTCGTGTAGTTGCGTTTAGCACCGGAGGAATATACCGGGGGTTGCGCGACGCTTGGGGGCTCTTCGAGGGTGCAACGCGAGCGACGAGGACAGCGGGGAAGGTCGAACGAGAGATAAAGAACGGGATACTTTGTCTTAATGTAGCCGTCATACGTGTACCGACGACCGTTTTGCAAAAGGATCTTTGCCGGCGAATCTCCGCAGATTGCGAGGGTGGAGTCTTCGAGTGGTCGCAATTATCGTTATTGCGACGCGAGAGCAGAGCGATGGGGTTCGAGAGAAAATTTAGGAATTAATAAAGAAGATTGAGAGAGAGAGAGAGAGAGAGAGAGAGAGAAGTGGAAATTTAGTCTTGTGAGAAATAAATTGAGTAACTCGCGTATACACTGAGTATGTGTTACGAAGAAGAATATTTTTCTATTTTTCTAATCAGTTGATAATTTGAAAGAAATCTACAGATCAAATTTAATAAATGATTCATCTATTTGTTTTAAAAATATAAGACGAAAGATGTTCTGAAATGATAACTTTCGATAACGAGAAGTTTAAAAACTCGCGACGAATTGGAAGAAGTTGAAGTTTATGCGAAAGAGTAAGAAACAAAATTAAACGAAAGGAATTCTGAGAAATTCTGAACGAACCAGTTACAACGCGTGGAGACAAGCCAGCCTTTTTTTTTCTCCAGCCTCGAAGAAATCTAAAGATTCTTACACACATGGAAATATTCAAAGAATTAAATGTCAGCAGATAGAACATGATTCAGTGCGGAAATGAAGCAGGAAAAATCCTAGACTAAACGACTCACGATTTAAGTAAAGAGACAAATTTCTTTTCAAATGAATCACGGATTTCATGGAAACTCAAACATCATTAAAAACTCAAGATAAAAATGACACAGAGTACAAGGCACTTCTATCTGTTTTCAGACAAAAATCAATTGAATTGAAAAACGAGTCGCGGTTCGTGACAAAAGAATGGTACTTTCAAATTCCTTTTAGAGTGTAATTTAGAATAAAACAAATTAAACAGATATATCGCGAAGAAATCGAAAAAATCTTTAAAGATTAATTATTACCTCGACAAAATAAATTCTAGAAACAGAATGCAAACATCAGTAGATAAAGATTTTCTTGCAATAAGAAATAAATTAAACAATTAATGCAAAAGAGAAGTGAAGAAAGAACGATGCGCGAGAATGCACCATCCAATTTGCAAGGCAATTTTCTTTTCGTAAATTACAGACGCAAAAGGAACGCAAAGATCGTTAAATAGAAGGTTAAGGGTATTGAGTATCGGTAGACAGGGGATGATTCAAAGCAAAAGGCAATCTCACCACTGGAAATTAAACTATGGGCCACGAGAATGGCATCGCGTTTCTCTTTCGACCGACGCCAGAAGACTATCGATCATGACGGATCTGTAGCAAGTTACGAGGATCCCTGAACGGGAGAGAGCACCCCATATAATCCCACACCCCTATGGGTAACAATGCAACGCCTCCGCGTCCCTAAATTGTCGAGTTCCCAAGATGCATTTCGTCATACGTTCTCGACCCTCGGGCGATACATCGCATTTTTTTGGTATGTGTGTGTGTGTGTGTGTGTGTGTGTGTGTGTGTGTGTGTTTCTTCCCCCCTCCCCACCCTTTATTTTCGACACATACACGCACATACACGCGCGCACACACACGGTACACAGCGAACCGAAAGAAATGCAATAATTTCGCGATCGTCATTTAGTCGGCTAATGAGGACGTTCGATCATTTATAAATACATTTCGCGTATCATCGTCGCGTATCTCGTGCGAGATTGAAAATTAACGATCACTGATTTGAATAAATGAAAAATTATGAAGATTCAGAAGCGATATAACAGAGAAAATTGTTGTGACCGATTGAGGTTATTAGAGATTGAAAAAATATAGTATAATGTAGTATAATTAATTGACGGTTTCAGAGAGGAATGCGCACATTTTCTAATCTCGAGTATTTGGATATAATTCTTCTGGAATTGTGAAAATTTCCAGGGAAAGTAAATCGAAAAAATCTGTTGCATTGTTATAAAAGGAAGATACAAAGATTGAGAAGTTACAATGAAGAAAATTATTATAAAGCATTGGAGATCTAGACTCGTGAAATTTTTGTTTAAAGTTTACGAAGAACAATCGAAGAAATCGGGTTGTTGTAGAGCAAAGATGCAAAAATTGAGAAACTGTAGTAAATTATTATAAAACAATTGAAAAGACATAGTGTCTATATATCGTAAAATAAAATTTTTGTAGAAAAACCCAAAGAACAATCAAAGAAAGTACGTCACGTCTCTACAGATTAAAATTCTTCGCGCGTTTTTCTCACGAGAAAAAAAAGAAGAAAATCGAAGAAAAATATTTCCGAGTCTCGATTGTCGCAAGGGAATTTACGAGTCACGCGTATGATCCTCGCGGGGAGGAAACGTGAATCGAGGACGTTAAGATCCACGTACACTCATGTACCAAATACGCAAATGTGAAAAACGGCCGACAGGTAGAGGATATTTAACACGGTCTTTCGGATGTTTCAATAAAATCGTGGCTCGCGTTCAGCCAGCCAGGCAGTTTCGTTCACAAAAAAACAGATATTTAATTATATCGTTTGGTTCGACGTGATTTCGTGTAATTAAATCCTGTCTCCATAAAATTACCAGCCGTAACGGTCAAGCGACAATATTTTTCAATTAAAAGAAAAATATATTCGATTACGTGACCGGCGTGTCCGGCGTGCGTTTCGACCGGCGCGTTTCCCACCTCGCGTCTCGTTCCTCCTCATTTTTGTCATTCTTTCTCACTCTTTTTTTCTCTGCCCTCTTTTTCCTTTCTCTCTCTCTCTCTCTCTTCCCTTTTTTTTTTTATTCTGTCACGAGTCGCTCTCGGCCTTTTGATCGGTAACGATATTCCATAACCCGCATCCGACACGGTCCACATAATCGGTATCACGGCGGTGAATGCTGGACGATTATCGACGCACTTTTCCGTACAAATTAATTGGCCCAATTATCGACACCGAACAATTACCTACTGGCGACCAATTAGATCAACGCCGGTCGTTGTTCCCGCGTTGCTCCCTGGCAAGAAATAATTGGTGCTCATGGTCCCTCTCTCCCCACTCCCCCTTCTACTAGCCCCGGGAAAAATGAAAAAGTCGTTAACCAGAAAAAAAAAGAAATAAAATTTTCGCGCGCTCTGAAACCAGAGAGAACAACCGATTGCGGAGACCGATACGATACATTCAAGCCTGATTCACACTAAAGCTCAAAGGTAAAGTCAGATCAAGTGTCAAGTCAGGTACTGGCCAATGTCGTACGTAATCCAAGAGAGCATTCACAGTGATCAAGATCATCAACGATCAAGACAACGGCACTTGGTCGTCAATTAAGGACGGATTTGACTTGATCGTCAGGAGGAATGGTCGACGATAAAAAAAAGATGTAACGAGTAACGAGTGTTTGTGAGAAATTGTACGAAACTACAAAATAAACAAAATTACGGAACTGTGTTTCTTCCTAGAGATTCTGAAATATTCAGGACCATCGTCTTGTTACCCGTAGTGACAACATCCTCTCATCAAAAATTAATATAATAAATAATATAAATTAATAAAATTAAAAAAAGAGTTCGATTACATCCGATCCCCACTCGTGTGTGTGAATGCCTTTAATAAAATAAATTAATCCTAGATCGCGATCCGACCATATAAAAATCGCTTTGGCAATCCCCCGATCACTATTAACGAACCAACTAAACCTCTAACGTTTCACTTTCTGTCCTTCACTTCTTCCACCAACTGCAACTCGCGATTAGTCGAACACGATCAACGGTACACGCGATCGTACGAACGCTACGCGAGACATCTCCGCGCGATTCCTCGAGGAACGAGTGCCGTGACACTTTTGATTTTCACGGCCACGAAAGGCAGCCGGTGGCTTCCTCGTGGACCGGAGGGAGAGGGGACCCCTCGTGTTCTTGCGAAAAGTAAAAACGGCTGGACGAGGGCAGAGGGATGCTGGAAGGAAGAAGGGTTGCGTTGCAGAACGGTTGGTAATCACACACGGTTAGCACGTGTTAGTCGGGGCCAATTGTCGAAAAAGGCCGCGGCTCGTCCTCCAAGACGAGCCACGTCTTGGGGGGACTAGGGGGTCCCTTCTAGGTGAGAGGAACGTCGCGCGGGTGGAAAGGGGTTGGAAACGATAGAGGCGGCGCCGGAGGCGGGTCGCAGTTTTTCACGAGTTTGCGCATGCGGCTACTTTTATACACCCCACCAGCGTTCCCGCCACCTTGGCGTTCTTAAAGGCTTCTTAGGGTGAGTTTTGTCCCCTACAACCTACGTCAACCTCCTCCCTTCTTCCCGCCAAGTCTCCCGTCTCAGCCAGCGTACCGAGGAGGGTGGCCGGGTTTTACGCCGTTTTCCAAAGGGTTGCACCCGCGGACACGGTGCTTGCGGACGATGACAGTCTCGGTGAACCTGAGGGAAGTTGCAGCCGGTTCTTGTCGATTTCGATTTGCGGATTCGATCGAGTCCATTGACCGTGGAAGTCATTACCACTGTAACGTCTATGCCGCGTGCTGTCGTTTCGGTATACGTACTGGACGATCTAGAAAATTGGATTGAAAGGAGAAGCATGAGTCGGAGTTTTTGGCTTACTTGAGATTCTGTGTGCGAATCAATATGAGATAAAGTATACTGTAAAGTAATACAGACAGTGCTTCATTGATGAAAATGTTTTATAACATATAAAATTAATGATACTTCTCCCCCCATTCAAATATTTTTTTGGTAAGTGCAATAATATGCGTAACCGAGACTCGACATAACTTTCTTTTTAAACAATTTGTATTGTATTGTAAAGTAAAATTTAATAAGAGAGAAATGAAAAGAGTGTCTATCTACTTTTGAAATTATGGTTGTCATTATACCGTTGCTGTCATTTTCGACATTCTATTTCAAAGGAGTTGTATTACTTTATACCGTAAGGTATAAAATTTAACAAGGAAGTATCTCTTTGTTTCTGAAACGATGATGTTTTTGTATTGCTGTTACAATTCTCTATATATTGTGTCAAAGAGATCAAATCACTTTACACTGTGAAGTGAAATTTTTCAAAACGAGGAGGAATATCTTCCGGTTTCTGAACTGATTGTTGCTACCGTTCTGAATATTCTGTCTCGAAGGGGTTAAATCACTCGACCAGAGGGATCACGTGTAAGTATCATCGGCACAAGATTCCATGCTCCGAACTTCACGTTTATCCTACGTAACAAGATTGTCGAGAGAAACCAAAGGAGTAGCGCTAAGGAGTTGTTGGTCTGGAGGTGGCTGAAATCAGATTAGCTGGCAGACGCGTAATCGGGGCTTCTCGCCAGGTACCAACGGACATCACATACCTCACTGAAACTGCATCGTCTGATTATCAACCAATCTAGCGGAACAATTCTCGTAGTTAATAAAAAAATTACCCAGAAAAATTCTAAATCGTCTCTTGTCTTATTATGAATTTTCCTAAAAAGGTTCTAGTCTTTGATGTCAGAAAAAATAATTTATCGAGTTGTCGTTCTTCTTTGTATCTTAATTTATAGAATTTATCACGCTTAACTTTTAAAATTCACGTATTCAATGAATTTTAACATTATAATACACGTATGTTGCGAACGAAATAATAAATACATAATACCATAATTAAAATTAAAATGAAATTAATGAAAAGCATCCAATTTGTAACATCCAATTTTGTTTAAATATCAACAAGTGCTCCAATACTTGTATGTAACATATATGTGACTGGATTGTAATGTTAACTTGCTAACATTCTAATAAATCACCGATCTTGAATTGAAATTCCAAACGAAATTCAGTAATTTGTAATTTAAGAAATATCTATATTCATAAAATAAAATATTCCAATTTTCGAGCTTCGCCGAATCAACGTTGACGAAATCACTATTCAAATTCGTCAATCCACAAAACCATTAAATCTTAGAAGAATCAACGCAAACACCGTGATTTCTCGACATAACGCGATCCACACCTCGACATCCGCGTATCCGGAGGAAAATTGCCAAAGGAAAACGCGGGGGCTTATTTTTCGATAGGGGTTGCAACCTCGGGGCGGTGATGGTTGGAGGGGCGAGAAACGGAAGACTGGTGGAAGAAAGACAGCCGGAGTCGCGGAGAAAATAAGAAAGCAAATTACCTAGCAGTCACCTACCCCTCGGGGTGAGGTGTCGATATGACATGTAGGGAGACAAGGGACCTACCGGCTGGCAACCCCTGGGGTTTATTACAAGGGTGGAATCAAATACACCGGGTGTCAAAAAATGAAACGCCACCCTACCGCGTTCTTTCTGCACCCTCCCATCGGAGGAGAGACTCGTCCAGAAGGGATGAGGTCACGGTAACTTACGGAATGATGGCAGGGGTTGCAGTGTTGTAACAGAGTCGGGCCTCGGATGATTCTTCGCGGGTGATGGCAACTTCGGATGGCAGCTTCTTCCTTCGTGAGTCTTCGCAGTCGGCGATTCGTTCGACTAATAATTCCATCGTTCCTGCAAAAATTTATTTCATTCACTGCTGTAACTGCTACACTTCGAACTATTTCATTAATTTGCGGAATGTTAGAAAATCGGAGAATTGAAAAATTACAAAATATAAAACTCAAAATTATTTCCCACTAATAATTTGCCCTCGTGATCTTTTTCCTCTCTTCTTACTCTGTCAATCAATTATAACATCTATTATCTAGTAATTCTTCTAAAAATTTAATCGAAATCTGTAACTCCAAGCTCGCGGTTTACTTCGTAACTCATTGTAACGATAATGTTAAAACGTTGAAATCGAAGAACACTGCGCGCCGATTCGACTCTCTCGCCTCTATCGGGAATTTTATAGAAATAATCAATTCTGTCCCCAGCTTATTACGGAAAATCGTTGTCTCTCGCGAAGGCATCGGTAGGGGCGAGGTGTAAGGGGATGGTGGCATTCTCCCTCTGCATCGTCACCCCATTTGCCGGCTTCGCGCTCTTGTTTGTTTCGTAATCTTTAAGATCGGAAGGGTTCGAGGCTCTCCCAGTTCGCCTGAGAATCTATTGTCGAACTTGCTACCCTGGTTCCCGTTAACGATTCACTGATAAAGTCGATTAATTACCATCGAACGAGTAGCCACGAGAATTCAATTCTAACCATCCCGATCAAAGTTTGAGAAAAATAAAATTTTCCCTTGGTGCTAGAAGTTTATACGACGCAGGTATTATTTGGAGTGGCGGACTATTTATTTTCATCTTTCGTGGAAGAAATTTCTTGCAAGAACGAGGGGAGGAAGCGAATAGTGATTAAATATTATGACCAGCGCGCGATCTTCGAGAACGCGTCAACGAAAAACGTTACTTAGGATAATTAAAAAGACTTTTTGCCGGTGGAATCCGCAGTGTGGACTAGCGTCACGGGAACAGAATTTTCCCATTCCGAGTGGCTTGATCGCTTTAATCCCATCGTGTAGAGAGATTCATGTTCTGTTTCATCGTCAATCATTTATTACGTTTTCTGGCGCGAATTCGATTTCAAATAAATGTAAATAAATTTAAAGGTGAAGATCTTTTCTTTATACCTTAAAAATTTGAAAAAATGAAATTATACTTTCTACTTCTTGTTTCGGGTAAATTGTAGAAGAATTGCAGAGCATAGAATATTTTAATGTTCTAGAAAGTTAATATTTTTAACAAAATTAAAAATTTAAGTAAAAACATTCTTAAGAAATAACCTGTAATTATCAGTCTTATCAAATAAACTCTGAAATATGAACGAGTCACATTTTCTAATATTTTTTAACATTTTTTTCTTTTTTACATTTTCAAAGATTGAAGATTAGGCTACTTGCAATTAGAATTGTTCTCTGACAATTACAAGCACGATCTCCTGGAAGTTAGACTAGCAGCCAGAATGATCCACGATGAAAATGTCTCGTAGACGATGGTAATGTCGCGTTGGACGTGGAAACGAGGGTCCGTTAGCGTCAAGAAACGACTCGTCACACGAAGGGTGCACATCCATACACCCTCTTCAGCCAAGTTTCTGAGCAACCTTCGATTACCTTGGTTACGCTAAAGTTCTGCATTCTACGAATCCATTTCATTTTCTTCCTAAAACACCTAACTAAATTGCAGTTAAATACTAGAACGATCTGCTTAACTGTAATAATTATTTTTAATTTTATGGAAACACCTATGGGAACTTTTTATGAATATATTACATATGTTATATAAAATATAATATTGTAATACGTACATATTGTCAAGTTCCAAGCAAATTTAAAAATGTACATTTCAAGAAATTTTAAGTCAAATCAAGTCACAGTTTGCAGTTACTGTAACAAGCTACGGAAACAGACATCATTGCAAATATTACTGCAAAAATATTCAAACGATCAGTTAATAAGCTTTATTATTTTATGTAACTGTCTTCAACACTTAAAAATGATTATTGTATGCACATTGATCTTTTATTAAATATATGTTTGCAATAACCATCTTCTAACTCTTATATACATTTTCACCTTGCTTTTAAATTTTACCAATATAATCATGTTAACGAAATCAAATATCAAAAGATTTTACAGAATAATACATACATAAAAGTTTATCATGATAAGATATACAAATACTTTTGCGAGATCTATATGCTCATGTGTGTTGTACACATTAATATATAGATTATTCTTGGACACATTCTTCTAAACAAAATTACAGCAATCCATCTGGTTAACCGTCTAATTTTTCTGTCAATATCACATTTCCCACTGCCACGAAGAAGAGATTCACGTTGAAGGTGTTCGTGAAACGAGACATCCCATTTCCATGCAAATCGTCCGGGCCATAATTCCAGTAGGTTGAATCTGGAAAAAAATTACAGCATCTGTAGTTAGTTCCGGGCGGGGGATCGCATTTCAAGTATATACGTTCCACTTATTTCATTCCACGTTGTAGAGGATATCGCGTCCGGGAGCAATTCCATTATCAACGATGACTTCTGTGTCGCGGATCGGTGTTCATCGCCCGTGCATATCGATCCACCGCTCTCGCAGCTGGACTGGTATCGGGCGCGATAAAGCGAAAGGACAGCTGGTGCCGTAGGAGACCTTGAAGACCAACGGACCCCCAGCCTCTTGGGAAATGATACCACTTTGGAAGGAGCGAATGGAAATGACCCTGGGATCGCCTCCGATTCCAGCTCGCCACTCTCTTGGGTCGTTCTTGGTCAGAGACGATGACGATTCCGAGGGATAGTGTCACGGAACTGCCCTGATTAAGGAGCGGTCGCGTTCCGACCATCCCCCAGTCCACGTTAACTCTCCTCGTGCGGCCGTTCGATTCTTTGTAATTGCCGTGCCAAGTGTGCTTTCATTTCTCTACCGGAGAAATAATTATAGTGCGAGTTGAGAGCTTGGAATCACCATGGGATAGATACTTCGAATGATATGAGAAATACATTGTTCTCTTCGTTCTATGAAAATTCCATGAAATTGTTTAGTTGATACAATAATCGAAATGAACTGAATGTACCCTTATAACATTTTTAACAGTGACAACTCTGAATCTGAACTAATCAGACAGATAGTAATGAACAGACTGATAAGGAAAAAAATCTGACATAAACTTTGCTTAGATTCGGCCAGCTTGTTAACTTAAAATTTAATGAATGAATAAATAAATCCAAAGCTTTAATAAATCTAAACCTTTCACAAACCAGATGAATTAACCGACTCGATTGCATTGAAGAGAAGCGATAGAACTATGAAAAGAGAAGTTTCGAACAGCGAGGCCTTCCGCTAGTGACAGTTTATCAAATTGCAGGGCAGCCGAGCTTGCCCCTAAAGGGATGTAAGGGTCGTAAGGTGGAACGGTGGTCGGAGGGGGGTAGCTTATTAGAGCCACGACAGCAGCCCCAGCTCCACCTTGAAACCTCCAACCAACCGCCATCCTGCCGTGAGTCTTACCACCTTGCTTCCTTCCATCCAGCCATCGCCTTCCTATCTTCAACCCGGCTACCTTTCTCCTCCCTCTCACATCTCCTCTTTTGCTCCTATATAGTAGTTGAAGCAGCGTAGAAACGTGGCTCGGCATAAAGGGTCGCCTGGGACCGTCGTACTTGCCGCTCGTCTTTAATCTACGAGGTCACCAAGCAACGACGGCCGACTGCCATCCTCCTCCCGAGCAAATGAGCACGGCCTCCGCGAGACTCCGTTCGAAAGATTCCGAGTGTTCAGTCAGATTTAATATTCGCCACTCTGTTCAAAGGAGAATAGTTCTTTCTTTTCTAGGAAGAAAGGAAGGAAAGTGAAAGATTGAGATTTTATGAAAAATATATATACGCACGTGTATATCACGGGATATTTAGAGGATTTAGAAAGTAATTGATGTAACGTGGTTTTCATTAAATATAAATGCTTGAGAATAGACGTTTGTTTCCAACAGACCGGAGCAGTTTAGTTATTACAATGTCATCACTGATGGTTTCTTGTGCATTTTAGAAGAGACTGCAAAAATGCAAATATTTTCATTATCAGTATTTACTGAAGAAAAATATACAACTTTTGCTTGACGAAAAATTGTCGCTACTTTAAACTCTTATAGCTTCGTGAAAAAAAATCATTTCGAAACTTTAATCTTCAAGACCATGGATCTAGTTGTAAAAAAAATGTCTTCATCATATACAAATTCTTCGTTGTTTGAATTTGTAAAATTTTCAATAAAAAAAAAGGTACCTTCATTTATTCATTTCAAAATATCTTTAAAAATTCACAATGTAAAAATATCTTTAGAAGAAACGAATTCAATAGCAACTTTAAAATGGGCTTTAAAATGAGATTAATTAAATTGTTCTACGATTTTTCTTTTTCGCAAAGTTATACAAATTTAAAGCAACAATTCTTGATCAATACGTCAATCTATCAAACGAGCAGTTTCATCGAAAAGGAGAAAAATTTTCATAAAAACACTGTATTATAGAATTGTGACAATTGTTTCAGGATGTTTCGGGGATCCATACGAATTTATTAGGTATAATTCGCGAAGAATTGTTGATACTCCCTCTAGTAGCCAAAAATGGTTTCCTATCGATCCCTCGATTTGATATGAGCACCGTGTAACGTACGGCCCCTTAGACCTCGTATGGGGGCTGAATTTTAAAACTACCCCCTAGAGAGAAGCGGCGAGTTGGCGCCGGCCCGTCTTTTTGAATCAGACAAGCCCGTCCTCGCTGTTGCGTGAAGAAGTACAAATCCCATAGGACCGTGTGTCGATACTTCTGTCAGCATCTAGTCGACATGCTATAGCGTTCAACAAATAAGCTATCTTTTATAACGGTCTTGGAACACGAAACATATGCGTAGAAAAATGATCGAATGCAACGATTCACAGATAATTTATTGACTGTTAGAAATAGAAATAGAAGATGTCGAGTTCGAGGCTATTATACTATGAATTCGTATTTTTACAGATGCAATTGAAGAGATGAAATTCAAGTAAGAAGATAATTGTAGATGTTATAACCTTTTGAATATTTTACATATATTTCTGCGTATTATCTCTGTGCATTCTTGCACTTATAAATTTTCCACAAATACATAAGAATCTGCAGTCTATCCGTGAAAATAAATTCCTTATTTCTGATTTACGAATTACTGATTAATATATTAGTTAAATATTAATGTAATAACTAAACGTTAAATTAAATAACAATACATGGTATGTGACAAACATGAACACGTAGAGAAGAAGAAGATACATTATTGGTAAAATAATGTTCTCTAGTACGATACAATTTACATACGCTAAACATAGTTGACATGAATATATTAAATTTACCTCCACCATCAACCATGTTCGCCTCTATAATACTAAGAATCTAACGAAGAAATAAAGCGAGTTCCAGAATTAAACAACAAACTATCAGTTGTAAATCCTTCGTCGCGACGTAGCAATACGATAGGAAATACTTTAAACTCGTTCGCCAGCCAGACAGAAACTTTCAAAAGCTTTTCCTGTACATCAGCGAAACATACTCATAGACTTTGTTTGACAGATCGCCTTGCTCGTTCTTTTTTCTTTGTCAGAAAACCTGCGCACGATTCACGTTTACCCTGCCCTATCCTCCCTCCCTTTCCCAAATGTATGTCTTCACCCCGCGAAGGGAATCCTTTGATAATCCAGATTTATCTATCTCTGCCGATAATATCAGCTACTGCAGAGAGAGAGAGCGAGAGAGAGAGAGAGAATCGCGACTTCTGCCTGTGTTTTCAATAAATCAAGAGGTTGAAAGTCTACAGCCGCGGCGCGAAAAATTGATCGTCACCGGGCAAAACCGGTTTTAAGTTTCGATGCGTGTTGCTTCGCCTCGATGGCCGCTCGGCGTTCGCGAGCGAGTAAGCGCAGCCACGCTAATCGTATCGATCCAGCACTCTTAATCCATTAATGAACTTCCCGGGCTCGTTTTACGCCGGCTACCTGGGCTTTTCGCGCTCGATCCGTTACATCCGACGTACATGTACCGTAGAACTGTATCCCCCGATCGACAGACGTGGAACGAGCCGACCTGTTTCCCTCGTGCTTCCCTCTTCGAATAGAAGCAGGTGCTGTAACGTTCACAGTTTTCTGAAAGACTGATCGATAACAGTGATCCAAAGAGTGATTTGTATGATTGTCCTTTTTTTCAATTAACTGAGTCCATTTTGAGTTGTTCCTTAAGCTCAACGCAGGAAGATTTGCCAGCTAATTTGAATTAAATTTGAAATGAGTTTGAGAAATTTTGATTTTTTCTTTTCTTTTTTGTTTGGAGGATATTCAAGATCTTGAGTTTTTAATTCTTGATATCTCTTCATTAGCAAAATTAAATAATAAATGTAGCATAATTAAATATAATGAAATCAAATCTTCTCTCTTTGTAGCAAATTTCTTGTTTTTTATAAACTATCCTAGATCGTCCAAAAATTGGTAAAGTTTGCGAATTTTTTTCATAAGCAACTGCTTCGCTATTTTTTAACATCTTGGCTGAAACACACGTTTATATATAGCTCCAAAAGATCCCAATTCTTCATTTAACAATCCCTCATAAGAAAGATTTCTTTCGTCGAAGTTAATAGAATAAGTAGAATACGAATTGGATGGTAAAGAACAAAATAAAATCTTGGTAATAGTATAGTAAAACAGTATTATCCTAATAGAGTTCCTTAGTAAAACAGTATTATCCTAATAGAGCATAGAGTTGATAAAAGACAGCTTTTTTTCTCACGACAATTACTCCTGTATTCGCCACGATTTTCCCTTGCTGCGTTCTGCATACGGGGATTGACTGAAATCCTTTTTTACAGAGCTGGTAAACAAGCGATAGGTCTCCCGATGCCGGCATCCTCCGCGACGACAAATTCCTCAAATATTTATCTGTCTTTCCCTCGGAACCCTTCAATCGTCGGCGCCCCAAACGCCGCTTCCGTTTCACGCTCGCGGAGTATGTCAATCCTGACGCCTATCGACGTATGACAAATACCTCGTCCCACGACTGCTTGCACTCTCTGTCAGCCTTGACAACCGGGACAAAAGGACGTCTCGGAGGGAAGAAAAGATTCGTAAAGGGTGTCTGTCGTCAAGTCACCGCTCGCCTCGTGTTTCTTCTGATTCTTGACAATCGCTTTTCCATTCCGAGAAAATGCTACTAGACGCCGTACATAGTTTTCTTCTGCTGGGACGTCATCATGAGTAATGCGGTTTCAGTACAAGTTGTTATTATTGGAGTTTCTACAGAATTGAAATAGAAAATTTAATAGAAATAATACTAATATTTCTTCGATTTATTACTTATTAATTAAAATCTATTTAAATCAGATCTTAAAAGATACTTTTGAATATATCTCGAAAACTAAAGCGAATTAATCAACGCATATCAAGTTCAATAAGACTAACGACACATATCTACTCTGTTCTATACAATTTTCTGTGTCTTCTTACTTCCTTTCACTTGTAAAATACAACAAAACACATTATCTTCCACCCAACGTATCTTCACCCTGGAGGCTTTCAGAAGTCTCTAACAGGGCTGGAGAAACGCCTCTGGTCTGTCCAATAGATTAGGCCGCGTGTTTCTGACACACGCGGCGCAAGTTCGCAATTAATTTATTTTTCCCTAGTCGGTCGTTAATTGTTAAACTTAGATGGGCGGTCGCCGGTAATCCCGCAGTGTTAGACTTCCTAGGTTGGAAGAAAAGAGAGGAGACACGCAGTGGGACCAAGGAGCGAAAGGAACCGAGAACTGGAAGGAAAAGAGAAGAAGCTAGATGGATCGAAGTGGGAGGGAATGATGACGATCGACGAAGAAAGAGACAGCCGGCTTGAGAGGGTAGAAAATTTGTTAGGCAGGGTGTGAACCGAGAAGTTGAGGAGGGAATCCAGGCAGGAAGCCAAGACGCGACACGAACATTGGATTGGGTTACCGAGATAATTAGAATGATGATTAGGAACGGAGCACGCCTCGTTGACCAATTCTTTCGCGCGCCCTTTCTCCGGCTACCTTTCGAAAGATCAGCTTTCTTTCAAGGGGTCACCGGAACTGAATGGGGTGAAAGAGTAAATAACGGAACGATTATTGAATTAACAATGAAACAACATTCATAGTGTAACTCTGTTACAGCAATGAAATTCTCTACCTGAATGATCCGTAAGCAAGAAAGAAAACTGAATTCGTGAAATATTATAGGTGAATTGTTTTCAAGAAATCCAATCGTTTTCGAAACGTGATTAAATTTAAATGGGATAGAGGAGTAAATGTACGAATCCTGTTTCTTCTTCAATCTTCAAACTTCTCCAGTTGCTTGAATGGTATACCTATAAAAACAAAAAAAAAAAAACCCTGAAACTGGCCAAATTCGTGGCACATCGCGGGCCTCTATTAAGACGATTGGTGAAATCGCTATTGACAGGCTTCGACGACGGACATTACAACACCCTAGTGACACATTTTTAGGCGCTTCAGCGTGATTGGTCGTTCGAGTTGAACCCCGTGAGATCACTTGGCTGGATACGAGTAACCATCGTAAAAAAGGAAGGCCTAAAACATATGAGACAGACCTGAATATGAATTACGGAATACGGTGATTCGTAAGCAGCGCGAGAGATTTTTCGTACGGGAAAATGTTATAAGAGACACGGGTCAGACTCGACTTTTGCAAGGTTCTTCTTTTCTTGGTTACATTCTGCGTACTCGACGCTGCTTAGCTCCATCCGCGTTGAAGTAGACGTGAATATTTGATCGGTCCTTCAACCTTTGCCTCCTTTGCCCTCCCACAAGCCTCGCCTCTTACCTAACCCTCAGTCCCAGCTGCGGTGAATTATTTAACGCCCCCAGGGACACCAGTTACCAACATACATCTATGTGTCAGCCAGATTTTCAAACTCTTTTGTTCGTACAACTTCGTTCGAGCACAACACATGATCAGTACGATGACGTAATGCTTGATCCTACTTGCTAGCGCGGGCTTTCGTTAAGGTTAATGGTCCTAAAAATTTCGATCGATTTTTAAACTAATGACGAGAGAATTTTTAATTTTCAAACCAGTAATAATAACAGATTGCGAGTTGTTAGTTTCAATTAATGAAACACAAGATGTTGTTATTGTTAATATTATAAAGGTTAATATTATAAAAAGTAAATATAAGTACCTTTCTTTATTAAGATATTTCTTCGTAGTCCAATATTCATTAGCTTTTGTGTGAATGAACTCACGCAGATAAATATGTAGTACAAACGATTGAAACTAAATTACTGTAATTAATTATCAAGAGTAAAGTAGAAGATAAGTTTGGAATGTTTAACGCGCGTTCATTTGCAATTAAATAAGATTCGAGAGAGAAGAACAAAAGAATGCAACGATCCACGTGGTGATACTTGGAAACTTGAAGTAAAAAACCTACGATCGATAAATTACTGATCACTGATTAGAAATACTCTGAAAATAAATAGAATATACAATAAAATTTTAAGATTTTCTCCGAATAAAATAGAAAATCAAAATAATAATAGTTTAATGCACGGTTGTAGATTCAATGATTCAATATTTTTGTCACGATTTCTAACTTACCTACCATCATGATGTTTTATCTTCTCCATCCTTATCTACAAACAGTAAATTATACATTTTTATTTTTTTTATATAATGTGCTTATTCTTTATTTGTAATTTCAGTTAAGATTCCATTTATTCTGCACGCTAGAAAAATAGCTTGTTGTAAATTTCTAAATTATGATAATTTAAGATTCGCATGTAGTTCTTTCAGATAAGGTTAGTGTTACAGTCACAGACTGTGTATAACGTAGAATTCCTATTTTTAGGAATAAACTGAAATATTCATGGTATTAAAAAAAAAAAAAAAAAAAAAAAAACGATTTTGCATTGCTAATTACAATTTAAAATTATGCTTAATAAGCATTATCAACAATAATAATAGCTAGGTTAAATAATAAAATTTACCAACATGTCCTTGTAATCGAAGTTTATCTTCAATATGAGTCTAAATTATAATTTTATTGAGGTAGATATTCGATATTAATGCTCAAATTTATCGGCATTGATAATCGGATACTATTAACTCTAAAGATGAAATTGATTTTTGATAGCCTAACTTATCAGTTCCATTCCGTCGACATTTTATCTTATTTTCCACGAACAGCAGAACTGCACTTGTCACTAGCTGTTTTTCATTAATATGCTATCTTTGATCAGATAAGGTGGTTTAAGTTTCACCTGCGTGGCAAGCGAGTTAGTACTCGTCAATCACTGTGTTGTGTTTGATACAGTGACGCGAAAATGGCTGAAGGCTCCGAATTAATGTATTTTGATCTCAGACTGGTTCACGATCACTTCGATCGAGCACTCTTACAAGACGACGATATTGATCTCAAAGCCTATTTGGATGCCTACAATGAACTTTACAAGTAAGGTGGCAAAAGACTTTACTGTACATAACCTATAGCCAGCTGAAACATTGCATCTAGTTAATTTGTAATTTTCTTCTGAGTCTCAATTAAAAACATATGTTAGCTTATCTAATGCGTAATATCCATATCCTCACAATCTTTCATTGGTCTAAATTTGCAAATGCAATGTATATTTTCCTACCATCTGTTTTCTTGTTCAAAATGACACATGCATCGTGTAATCTCTTCCAGATTTTTCCAACTGATGGGCAATGTTTTTGCTTTTGTATCTTCTGACTTGAAGGAAAAGATTCAGATACTGAATGATTTGATGAATAAGGATGATCAGAATTATACCACGATAAAATCCATGATACAATATGAAAAGGAGAGCAAGATTCTGGACAAGGGAGATTGTACGAATGGTGCTCGTACACTGTTGAGGCTTCATAGAGGCTTAGGTATTACAATGTATGAAAATTTCTTTGTGAAAATTTACTGTATTCCACTTACTAATGTTTCCTGAATTTGTAGATTTTATTAGAGAATTTTTAAGACAATTGGGAGAATTGTCAGACAGTGACAAAACCTCCAGCTGTTGCCAAGATGCTTACAATAAAACATTAGCCAAGCATCATCCATGGGTGATTAGAAAGGCAGCAATAGTTGCTATGTATACAATGCCCACTAGAGAATTATTATTTAAAAAGGTATTTATTTTTTTCTCTTTGTAAAAAAATAATAGATCATTCCTCCTTTGTATCTTTTGTAGGTCTGTGGTACAGACGTCCAAAGGAACGTCGACGTTTTACCAAAGATGTTGGAAGTAACCGCGGATGTATTTAACCGAACGCACAATCTCTATAATTTTCATCAACTTCACAGTCTACCATAAGAATGCATTTAGAATATAAATTACATTGTACTTTCTTCTTGTTGCTCAAGAAAGCACGCAACATGAGCATTCCACATTCGAAATGTGATACGTTGCCATATATTGAATAGTGATATCATATCGATGTTTTTTCTTTACTTACTATTTTTTTCTTTACTTACTGATATTTCTTTACTTACTACTTATTACGATGTATTTATGATCACCGAAAACGTACAAAATGCACTAACGTTTCTTCGTTCATCATACTACCGTTTCAATCATCTTTTCTACACGGATCGATGCGCAAATTTGCAGACGATCGATGCCTCCGATAGTTATTTATCGACTTTAATATTTTTTGTTATAATGTAGTACTGTGCAATATTATCAAATAAGTCTGTCGAAAAAAACGTAGACTTCCTTATTTACCCTACCTATATTTACAGAAAATTATTTATCTTACGAAATGATGAATTAATGGCAATCACTGACGCACAGTTTGTTAACTGACAGTTGTGTTTAATGGCAATGCGTTCATTACTTGTTCGTTATAGTCATTGGATATCAACATTCCTAAAAATGAAATTTTATCAGTAAAAAGAAATCCAGACTTAAAAAAATAATCTATCGACTCTTACCTGCAATGCTGGCAGTGAGAAAGGTGGTTGCGCTACCAGCCACAAACGCTCTCATAACGGTACTGGCCACAATTTCTTTCTTGTCAGGAGCTAGAGTAGTCATCATGCTCATGGTAATTCCTACAGAACCAGGATTCGCAAATCCACAGATGGCAAATGTAGCTATGGCCTCAGCTCTGCCGAAAATTCGCCCTTGTTTCTTATATTTTCCCAGAGTTTCGTAAGCGACAAACTCATTGACCACAGTCTTTAAACCGATTAAAGTAGCTACGTCCTCACATTTGTCCCAGGGCACTCCCATGATCCAACTCAGTGGTATGAATACTTTCGATAAGATTAGCTGAAAAAAAAAAAAGAAAAACAATCTCAAGTTTCAGCAGAACGTATTAATCTCATTTAGTATTACATTTTATTTGATTTTAAGTATTTTAATTTTTTAAAATTTATTAGTATTTCCTCACTTCGAAAGTGAATCCTTTATAACCAACTAGTGATCCTGTCCAAGACAGAAGACTATTGACTAACGCGATAAATGACACGAATGCAACGATGTTAGCGATTATGCCAAAAACCAGAGGAATCGCAATCACAGCCCCTTTACTTGCAGCGTCTAACAAACTGGAGTCTTTTCTAAAACAATTTTTCTATGATAATTAAAATTTATCAAAGTGTTATCGTCGTAGTCCATTGTATTACAAAGAAATTTACGATTTTTCTAATCTAACGTTGTCGGCGGTGACGATGGCCTTTTCGGTTTCTGGATAAAATAATTTAGAGTAACAAAGAGCTGCTGGTGCTGCCATTAAAGTGGAGGTTATCAGATGAGTAGGATTTGCGCCAAACTTAATGTACGCAGCCAAAACAGTTCCTAAAATTAATTATGATTAAATTCTTTTTAATAAATGGAATTAATTAAATATTCATTTACTCACCTGAAACAGTAGAAAGACCAGAAGACATAATGGTGTGTAATTCCGAGGCAGTTAATTTATTCAAATAAGGTTTTATCATTAACGGTGATTCCGTCTGAAAATAAATATAATTCTTAATAATCAATATATATATGAAGTCATTAATTCAATTAATTGTATATAAATATAGTCCATAAAAAATGATTACAACACAGTATCATTAAAAAAACCAATTTATCGTCTTACCATTCCGAGAAAAATGTTTGCAGCACACGCTACTGACTCACAGATTGAAGTTCCTAAAATACTTTGCAGTATTTTACCTAAACTGAAAATTATCCATTGCATAACGCCTAAATAGTAAAAAATTTGAATAAAGAAGCTGAAGTAAAAGATCACAGGCAGTACCTGAAAGAGTAGAGTATTTTAATTAGCGAGGATAATTTATTTGATGGGTTAAAAAATAGGATTTACTGACCGTGAAAGCAAAGACACCGTCATCGACTAATTTGTCGGAGTAAATGAAGCTTGCACCGCTTTTGGCGAAATCCAGGAATGCTTCAACTTTGCTAGCTAAGCATTGAAAGATTGATCGACCAACTGGCCATCGAATTGAGATAAGACCAAAGAGAAATTGCAGTATCAATCCACATAAAACTGGCCTCCACTTGATCTGAACTTGTGAAAGAAGCTGATGTTATGTTTTTGATGCTGATATAAAGTACAATATATAATATCAAATATCTATTTCAATAACGACGAGAACAAAAATATAGGAAGTCTTCATAGTAAATGTATGTATAATATAATACGAATTAGATTAGAAATTTTTAAGCAAATTCGTATTTTTATGAATCTAAACAAATATTTGCTCCATCTACTAAATATTGTAAAAGATATATTGCAATGAAAAATGATAGAAATAAATTTATTGAATTTAAAAATAAGTATTTCCCTATATAGAATTGGTACCTCAATATATCTGTCTGATAATCCAAAACGAAAATAAATTAAAATCCGATCTAATCTTTATCGAAATGACAACTTGTACATTGAATATTATAATCTTGCAATATTTCACGCACGATTTACTCACATGACCAGGATGTTTTGAGAATATCCATCCAAAACTGAGCAAGGTAACAACTCCGATTGCGCTCATTAATCTCTCCCTTGAGTCAACGGTGTCGATAATGAGAAATATAATAATAGCAACAAAGACACAGACATAGATCACTGTCTGGATAACGAAACTGCCGTGTCTAAAAAAACCAGGAAATAAAACAATAGACTTAATCGTCTATGATATTATCTATCGTCACTTTTGAACAGATTGCGAATTTTTGCATTTTGCATGCGTTTTTAAAAACATTCAGATATTTCCAACAATATTGAAAAATTTTTTCGTGGCTCTATTATATAGTCTTGAAGATTGAAATCTCTAAACTAGTTGTACGATTTTTTTCACTATTTTATGGAACTTTGAATATTATAGTTGAATAAAACTCAATAAAATAGTGAAAATAAATCGTACCGTAAGTTTTAAAGAGTCGTTTAATCTTCAAAACCATGGTAAATTTAGTGATGAAAATAATTTTTCAATGTTTTTAAAGAGGTCTGAATTTTTACAATTTTCGAGGACAAGAGTATTCTCACTTTCTCACCAGCTATACGACATTTTTTTGATTTTTTTGATCTCTAAAGGAAACAAACTCTGAACGATTAAATATAAGACATAATATCGACAATATTCTTTTCATTGTATACTCATGAAAATTTTGAAATGCACAAAAATCCGCCATCTACATTATAAAATTATTGAATAGATATTTTTACTTCGTCTTGCGAAAACTTCTGATAAAGTTGATACATGGTCGACTACAGTATTTAAGGAATTTTTTTCCGTAGTAATGATAAAGAATACCGCCATAAACGATCGTTAACAAGAGGATCAGCAGTCCGTAACCGTTGCACCAATCGATGTTGTTCTCGTAATCTGACAAAAGTCTCAATTAAATAAAATAAAGAAGTGAAAGAATTTTTAGAATTCTGACTCACTGTTGTTGATCCAATATAGCGTGGCGAAAACGAAATAAATTACTATGACAACATTCAGCAGAGATAGAAAGAAGATCTTGAACGCTAAACGATGTTTCGACTGAAAATTGCTAAAGGCATCGCATCCTCCTTGTAAATAACCTCTTGATTTTTGTATTCTTTCCTGAAAGAAGAAACCAGATATACATGTATACGTCTACTCTATAGTACAAGCGATAACGAAGATAATGTTGTACAAAATACGCAATTTTCGTTGATATCGAGATAAAGAAAAATGCCAGTGAATTATCGATCGACTTCGTTGAATAGCATTCCTTTGCAATTGTGATTACAAAAGAAGAAGTGCCACGTGTATACCTTGCCTTCTGTTACTGCTTCACCTGTCATACGTCCAACTTCCAGTGTGTCTAACTCGTTGGTCTGTAAAAATTACGGAACTTTTGTTAAAAATCAAGTTGAATTTCATTTGAATTCCTGATGCAAATATTATTTCCATGTTATAGAAAATACTATGTTATATCTGTATATTATTTATTTATATATAATATTACCTTATGTTTAAATATTCTCCAGAATTTCACTACCACATAATATATAGTATACCATGATGTATATTATATGTAAATATTAAAGATCTTTTATAAATGTAAAAAATAAACATTCGTGAAATGCTTAAAATCATTCAATACCGTATGATATCTCTTATAACACAGAAAGAATATCTCTCTGTAATATTTTGCGGAATTAAACGAGTAATATAAACGAACACATTTTTACTAAGACAATTAGCACGAAGGAATATTAAACATTAAATATAAAAACGAAGAAACTTAGTTAAAAATAATTACTTACGGAACACTAATCATAGAAATAATATTCAACTAATAATATAAGAGAGAATATTAATTAATAGTCTAAGAGAGAATATTATTAATTTTAATAAGACAACTAGTGCAAGAAAATATTAAATACGAAATACCTCGAACGCGTGATTGACAGTCCCAGCCATGTCTCCAGTACAAACGTGTTTTCCCTGTCAGACGCAGCTAGTTACTGGCACAAACCTCGCTAACGCATGCTTCGTAATCGAGGAAAAGGAATAACAATTATTTCTATAGAAGCGGGAATTGTCAACGGCAATAGGTAATTGATAAGTGGGATGATAATTATTTGTGTAGATAACGTCGATAAGGATCTCATGTTTAAAAATAGCGAATTTTACAGAATGAACGGTTCAATTCTTAAGCAATTTATTAATTTTCTCCAAGTAGATACACAAACGAGATAAAAAAGAGTAAACCGTTTCTTTTCAAACTATGTATACGATCGTAGCTTTAGTGATAGAAAAATCTTTTGATAATTAACGATATGACTTTTCCCAAATACATAAATAAACAAAATAATAAAAATTAAGCTACGTCTTTTCTAATTACGCGTGCACGGTCGTGAGATCTGACTGACAATTGAAATTAAAATATAAGATATTAAATAAAGATCATCAATCACGATGAAAATTAACACTCGACAGATTAGAAAAATATATGACCGATATTTCGATTCACGTGATACACCTCTTTATATCGCTGGAGATCATCGTCAACCGTTTGACAGCAGTTCGATGAGTAGGTAGTAGTCATTATCATCATTGGATAGTAGGGGATTATAATGAATTTCGAGTACAAGATTCTACAATTGACCTCGTTTCATGCGATCGGCCTCGAGTCGCTTAGAGAACAGGGGTTTGGCGAGTTAACTATCGCCGATTTCTACCTGCCGCGCGATAAAACAGTAAGTACCACGCTTATCGTGCTGATTATGCCTATTTGAGTCGCCAGCTGATATGTACATACGTACAGTTCATTGTTGTTACCAAGGTAATATTCAAATTACTGAAAATTTTTTGTCTGCTTAAAGAAGTTTATTTCGAGGCTCTTATGTGTATTTATATTTTAAGACACTAATAATTATGATAGCATTTTAAAATAATTTTAAAGACGCGAAGTCTTATTAATAATTAAAATTATTTTAGGCTTTAGTCCCAATTGAAACAATATTGGTAGATGTTGGTACTTATGATACTTAATTTACACAGGTGACAGACGATATAAAATAAAAGAAACAATATCCTCATTCAAAAATTAAAATTAAGAATAAAAATGTAGGACTCGGTGAAATTAACGGGTCAAATGGGAAGCAGTTTATAAGAAATATTAATTTTTAAAGTCTTATTTCATTCTAGCTATTCTATTCTAACTTTGGCTGTCTAAATATTAATCCATACAAAAAGGAATGATTATCAAAATAACAGAAGCCTATGATTCTTGTATCGTAACGATACTTCTGATAGCTTTTATCTAAATAATATTCGTTGTAAATTGTTGTAAACATAATGTTGTAATCGACAAAATCATAAAACGTGGATGGCGAATTTCTTACTCGAAGTAGTCCATCAAAAAAATGTTAAGTTCCCTCAACAGCTAATTTTCATTAGTTCAGAAAATCACTTGAGCAATAACAAAAAACTTATAGCAAATGTCTTTTATTATGATAATTTATCATATGTTTACTTGGTTTGAAAATTTTTGGACAACAACACGGAGAGGCGACAATCTTGAAGGATTCGAGTTCGATTCGAGTGTCTCGTTCATCCAGCGAGCCCTGAATTCGAAAGGGACCAGCGAATTTCGGGGGGGACAGGGCAATTGTATCGAACGACAGGTTGAAAAAAAATTCCTGGCTCTTTTTCACACGAACCTGGTGCGTCGATCACGCGATGACGCGTCGTCGTAACGGATTGTGGGTGAAGACGGACGCGAAACGCAATTTAACAGGGCGAAGTCGCGACGATCGTCGATACTTTCTCTTGTCTTGGTCCAATCGAAATTCTTCCGCCGTGTGCACGCGCGTTAGCAAACCGGAAAACCGTGCTCGTAATCGACGATATCTGTCTGCAATTTGGATTTCAACTCGAAAAAAACACGAAGATCCCACGCGATTCTGCGTAACTAGACAACGTTTTTTGCGTTTATAGGAAACGTTAACAGTTCAATAAACTTATACGTATAAATGCTGAGTAATTCACAGTTCGTACAAACACTTATACGTATAAATGCTGAGTAATTCACAGTTCTTATAAACACTTATACGTATAAATGCTGAGTAATTCACAGTCCTATTCAATTGAATTTCATTTATAAAGTTTGTGTTTCTTTTCTGTTTCGTTTGAAACTTTAATTACAAGTTTGACGGTAGTGTGCTTTCACTACTGAGTGGGTCATTATTATCCTGTAAAATGTTACTACTTGAATTGAAGAAAGTCTATGTTCATTTGGAATGATTTACTAATTTGGCACAATTTTTTATGAAACACTCTGGACTCTAACTCTAAAATTTCAAGAAATAATTACTATAACAATAATAATTACTATAAGAAAGTATTATGTTTTAGTACGTAAAACAATTTTTCAGAATCCCAAGACTTTTTTCCGAAATTCACCGTGTATTCTTAAAAAATCTGATTAAGCATCTTTATAGAGTGCAAAATCTTGGGCACAATCCTCGAAACGAACGCAATTTCTCGACAAATTCGTAATTGTTCCCGTGTCTCTCTTATTAAATGATTACGTTCTGCGATTCCTCTCGCGCACAATTATCATTCTTATCGTTCAAAGAGCTCATCTTGTAACTTTCTCGCGGTCAATCATTACTAGACTGCGAATCTTTCTACGACTTGATATATTTGAAAAAATAATTAAAGAAAAAAAAAAAAAAAAAAAGAAAGAAAGAACAGAATCGCAGTAATCGAAACAAAATTTGTTGCTCTAAGTAAATCGTTTTCATTCTTAAGTATGTCACGAAGAATTTTATCATGATACAATAAAAGAATAAAGACGATTTGTAACGGAGAATTTCACTGTGAGAATGATGAAATTCCGAACGAAAACGACTCGTTGCATTTATAGTCAATGTAAATGGTATTAACGTTTAAATTGAATATTACGTAACTGAGGAAAATTACGAAAGTAATCCGCAGATATATCTTGAAAAAAGTGGCATTCCTTAAAATCTCGAAAAGGATGTCAGCGTGCGCAAACACGCATCTTATCGTCTCGGTCTCCCAGAAAGACTGTCTGGACTCTCATGTTGGCACTAGATACATAATCAGTCGCTCTTGCATGTCAAAGCTTTCACCGATTTATTTAGGAAATGTGTCGCCTGGAGCGTAAATAAGTTGGAACACCATCGTCCCTTTCCATCAAATTATATAAGAAGGCTGATTTATGCGCGTACCCGAATAATGGGAGAGGCGGACTTCTTGAGCGCGCGTGGACCGATCGAAGGTCTTCTTGGAAAGAAAAGATCGATTGGACAGCGAATTATACATACGAACGGCATAACTTCGAAAAAAAGAACCTTCGGAATTTATTTTGCTTGCAGTATGATCGATTCAAGAGAAAAGAAGAACAATTAATCGAGATCTGGGTAGTCTAACCTGTTGCTCTCAAAGAAGAAGCTAGTTTTCCAATTTTTAAATCACACGATATCACTCCGGTGATCAATTTAAAATTACAAAATTACACAATTTTGGTGATTGTTGAAAATTGTTTCGCAGGCTAAAAATTAACTTTTAATTGATCGTAGAAAGCGATCAACAAGTTAATTCGATGGCGCGTAAAATTAAAACGAGACGGAGATGAGGCGGTTCTTATCTATCTGAGACGCGACGGGCGTAATTCCAGCACGAGGGAGAGTCACGTACAAATTTCTGTAGGAAACCAGGCCCGCGTGTTTTTCATGTGCTATCTGACGCTCTAACTGCGGGGAATTTGATTTCCTAGACAGTGCTTATACAGCGACTGCTACTATGGATGGTAAGAAGCGGAACTTATCGCAAACAAAGAGAGATAAACTAACCTTGATTAATATCTACAGAAAGAATTTTCTTATTTGTCGATCAGTTCATAGATCAGATATCAAACTTCAATTTTTATCAAGCTACTCTGATATTTTCTGCAGTTTTTTTTCAACTACAGTTTCAAATTTAAACTACTTAAATTTTAAAAAAATGTCGAAAATGGAATGAAATTGTAGAAAAATCTTCTGTTTCCTAAATTATTTTGTGAAAATTTTGAGATCAAAATAAAAGAAACATTAATTGGTGCAATTTTCACAAGATTTCCAGCTCTTTAGAATTTTAATTGATTAGAACTCCTCCTGAATTGAAATGAACCATAATAATGTATATTGTGTCAAAACTGAAGAAGTTATTTTAAAAATTATTTCTTTTCTGTTTAATTCAAAATATTTATAACCTATGTAATATACTATAAAACATTAGTTAATTCTACTCAAAGATGATAAAAATTATTTAATTACACTGAATGGTGCAGAAAACATAGGAAACTTCACCTTGAAAAATGAAAAATTATTGAATATTATCTAATCAAATTATTGAATATTATCTAAGAAGAATATTTTATCACTTATATATTAGTCGGTAGATATTTTAAAAATAAGAAACACTACAGACACGATTCAATTATCGCGTTGAACAAAACTGAATTCGAACTTGTTTCGATTGTCAGTTTTTCCTCAATTGCGTTCGATAAATCCCGAATAATGTTGTTTCCACGAATAGAGGAAACGAATAAATGGAAATTGTATCTCAAGGCACAGATGACTGCGTCAAACGAACGATTGACGTACGGATTCCGGCCATTCAGACGCAATTTGCATTTTTCGGAACGACCCACCCCGCCGAACTGTCTACGGCCTTGATAATTCTGCACACCTCCTCTATTTTCCTGCTCTACGTAGTAGAATTTAAGCAAGCCAGTTTTAGGTCTCTGGCGCTCGGCCAAATCCGTTGAGAATAGCGAAATCCGAAGAGCATAACTTATGGATAAACATCGGCGTTACATATGCTTCTGAACACGCGGCGTTACGTTGCCTCTTTACTCGAAAAATCTTCGATAAAGGAACTTTTGACAAGATTCAAGAATTCATCGTAACCTAACCCTTTAAATATGCCATCGGCAGAAGAAAAACAGAAATATTGTTAATGAATGAACCATGTTAAAATTTGGAATATTAAAGATAATACAGCATACCAGAATATTCGAACATTTAGCATTTCTCGTGAATTTTTATGAATTTTTATGAATACGGAGACTTGTTGAAGTTTTTAATTTATTAACATTTGAAACCACCAATTGATAAATATTGTTAGACATTAATGTTTACGCATTTTTGCATTTTTATGAACTTAACTAGAAAAATGATGCTGTTCAAATACTTTGGTGATTTTTGCAAAATAAGCGCAATAAATTATCTTGCGGCTTCTTTGTATATTTTCGAGTCAACTTGTCCCAACCTAAGCACGATAGTCGATATCACATCGTAAAGTGTTAATGAAATTTCAAAATGTTAGCACACCTCGTCAGTAGTCGTTTAAGTTCAGTTAATAAATCATTGTGTATGACAATCATAATTTGTGTAATATAATTATATGTTATTTCTCCGCCGTAAAATAAATATTTGCATTAATTCGCGAGAGCGTGCGTTTACGCGTGGAGGTTCGTTGAAAGTTCATTCGATTAGGCTCACTTGCTGACACGTACATGACAGCATGCTTTGCCGTTTATTCCACGTTTGACGGAATTTATGAAAATGTGGCATTACTTAAAGGGTTAAGCTATCTACGCCATCTCGAAAATCGCTGAACACAACAGAACCGAGAAAGATGCAGAGAGAGGCTGGGAATATGATCGTGCCGGAAGATGAGGGAAGATAAAAAACAACGTGGATTGCACTACGATCGGAGACTCGCCGGATTCTGGTATATGGATCTGGTTCAGCCGAACGTATCGTATCTGATCCAAGCGAATAGCGTGATTCCCACAGAGGAATTCAACGAGCGGAAATGCTGGGCACCGTGGAAACAGTAAACCAGATGGCCTAGCCATCCTAGAAGACGAGAAGCCGAAGAAAATTGAAGATTCTTCTATGCTCTTCCTGTTCCTCCTGTTTCGCGCGATTCTGCGACATGCAATGGTACGTCTAGATCAAACAAAGTAATCAAGCTTCTCGCTACAACAAAATCCAAGTCTAAACGAGTTCGGTAAATTATTTGTTGAATGTTGAACGCTCGAAAAATTGTTTGATTAGAGATAAATATCCAAAGTAATAATAACGCGAATATTTATGTAAATTCATATTTTTATAGATAGTCTGGTCTATCTGGATAATTAATATACCAAGCGCATTCTGCGAATTTTTGCACCTTCAAATTTCCCATAAAAGGCGCATAAAAATTCGCGGTCTAAACAAACTCGAATTTCGAAACTACGAGTGTTCGTTCGTTCGTTTGAAACGCGCCACGAAAAGAAGAATATCCAAAACAACGAAGCCGGGAACAAGTTTCGTTGCAACGATTTATTATCGATGGCTTCGACTTAAATCACGTCGTGCGGCGATTTTAATGCATTCCTAATTGGGACATACGCATCTTCTGGTTTTGAATTAATCGCGAGTAATTGGACTCATTGGTATTCGTCGATACTCCTCGTGAGCTGTATCAATTCTTCTCCTTGCCATAACTGGCAATACATTTTCAATTCGATATTCTTGAATTATTAACTCTGTCACAACGTCACGTAACGTGCCCAAAATTTTATTTTTATACGGTTTTAATTATCTCTGCTTCGTCCACGCGATGTTACAATAATAATTTACTTATAACAAGTATTGTTATAAATTAACTGTGAAGCAAATAATAAGATAATTAAGTAATCATTTCTCCACCCAAAAAAATTCTGGTTATAGAGGGTTAAGGACTGCCGATAACATTTGATGGAGAACGAGAGAAGAAAAACGCAAGTAAACGCATTAAAATTGGAACGTGCATGTTTCTTTGTCCGCGCTTCCTTTTCCCTCCCCGATGTTTCGTCGGAATGCGACGAATACGATGCGTCGTCTTTCGTCGCAGCACGCGACTCATCTCCCCAGACGGGAAGAATCGGATTCCATCCTTTATCATCCTCTGCGTCAGTTCCGATGTTCTGTTATCTGGACTGACGATCATCTTCCGAAAGCTCGGTAGCCGCTGGAAGATAATCTTCGCGCTGGACACGCGTTGAATCGACAGGGAGGGACAATTTGTGCCCTGACAGCGAATTTATTTTATCTCTGATCTCCGACTGACCAGCCTGCGTCCCTATAAATTACAACCTAACGCGCAATGCTGCTTTTCGTACGAAATTGATCAATGGGGACGAGAAAGTCGGTAATAATTATAGACAACAAGGTGACACGTCTGAAAAATACATTCTTCGAGTTGAAAAGATTAATATATTATACGTGTTGCAGGAAATATTATAATCTGCAATAAAACGCGAGGGATCAATGAAATTTTAAAATATTTCCACAGCAAGTGTTTAAATATTTTTGTCAGTCACTGTAATTATTAGACTGTGGATTTTTATTCACTTACGATATAATATGCTGCTAAAATGTACGTTCGATACCGTTCTAATTACATGAAAAATGTATTTTGTGTCATCAGAATTGAAAAAGATGTTTAAAATATAAAGATTATCATGTGTAAACTGTGTAAACTGTGTAGAAAATAATCCCGTGTGAAATATAAAAATAATAATATATATAAAATATCTAAGGTACAGCAAATATAATGTATAATAAAACAAATTTTCCTTTAGGGAAATTGTCTATTCCTCCAGTTATGTTTCTCAAAATTAAAAAACGTACATAAATCCACAGTCCAATAATTATGCACAGTCTAGACATAACGACGCCTGTCAAATGCGGTGATCGCAAATCGATTACGAACCTGATTCTAGTTGAAATACATACATGTGTGTTTTATCTTCGAGCAGTAAAAAATGCTGGAATATTACCAAAGAGGACACGCTGGTGTTTTCGATTTCATATGATCGCACGTGCGATGTTGAAACGAGTGCACCTATGCGTGGGTGCGATACGATTGCGCAATACGATTCGAAATTCAAATTTTCGCTTCCACGAAGAGCGGAGGACCGAGCAGGCGGTATCGAATCTCTTTCTCTCTCTTTCTCTCTCTCCTACCGGATTCCAAGTACTCCTTATCTCGATAGTCGTCTGCCTTCCACGAAGATGGGGGAGGAAAAAAGAGAGATATGTCCGAGCCATGCAAATTGCACCATTTCCATTTTTGTTTTCTCTTTTTCCTCTCTACGTTTTCTCATGCTGTCTTCTCACCCTTGACCGAGCTTGTTTCGCTCTTCGCCCATTCTCTCTCTCTCTCTCCCTCTCTATTCTTGCTCGTTTCGATTCCAATCGAAATAATTCACCAAACGTGGGCGAGGCTAACACGTCCATAGTTTTTACCTGAATTGTAAACGTCGTTTGATGTCAGAATATCAAGAGAATCTGAGAACTCGTTGAAATCCGAACGAAGTTTGGGACCGCCGAAAGTCATCGAACCTGCTCCGCCGTCTGCCGGAGTACTATGACGCGATCCCAACGACCATCGTCTGCGTCTCCTGCGTCAATCGGGCAATCAATGATTTTGGAGGAACTGACGCAAGAACGCGAGTTGCAAGAATCATGCGAGTCATACGAGTACGTGGAAACGCCGAAATTTCTAGACTTCCTTGAAAAAAGAGCAGTAATGATGAATCACAAATTTCGCGGTCCTCGAATTGTACAAATAACTCTTAATATACACACACTTTCCTGAAACTCAATTAATTAGTTTAGATGGTCGAGCTGTTTTATAATAATAATGAAAAATAAATAAATAAATAAATTGGTTGTTAGATTTTCATTTGGAGTAAACAGTTACAATTAACCCTCTATAACCAGAATTTCGTTTATCTTACGTATGAGAAGGTTATCAATTAATTCTAGCAATTTATTCATACAATGTAGAAGTCAGCAAATAAAAAATCGTCTTTGTAAATTGTAACATTTGGAGATACCACAAATTAAAGAACAAAAATATATTGAAAATGATGCTTACGTTAAAACACCTGTAGATGCTCAATTCCCTAAGTTGAAGGCCGCGACCTCTATTCAAAAGGGCATAATATCGACAGTCTCAAGTAAATGTCTCCTATGTGCATTAATCGGATAACCCAGATTAATTTGAAACGGTGCGTCCACGAGCCAGTTCCGAAACGGTTCCGCTCTATTCCTCATCCCTGTCCACGGCACGAGAAGGCCCGACAAGGCCGACGGATGAATGTTACGATTGCAAACAACAGTTTGATGACGAGGCAAGGCCCCGCGTTATTTATTTTGGTACGTCTAGACGCCAGATTGTCTGTCCGTACGTCCGAATCGCGACAGAGGATTCGGAGATGACGTCAGACCGTTGACTGTATTGCATCGTCGGAAAGATTCGACGATTCGACTTGCCTCTCTTCGCCGGATCAAATTGCATTCTCTCTCTTTCGCCCGGCGTCTGTCGTCTATTCCTTTCTCCGTTCACCTCGCAGCATCGCTGGCCTCCTTCTTTTTGTACATTTAAATGCGTGCACGTGTCTGCGTGCGAGCGGCGAATGATATGCACGCGTGATCCAAACGCATCGGTCAACGCGACGGTGATCGTCGCTCTCGGCTGCAACCAAGGGGTTGAATAAAGTGTCCCTCGTTTTTTTCTCTCTCTTTTTTCGTGACACCGTCCATTTGCGACACCATCCAGGTGCGATCCTGTCGCTCCTGTACGTCGATTTCTTCACTTTAGAAATTTCTTCACTTTTGCGTACGGCTAAATTTACCCATTTTGCAGACAGTTCGACGAAAATTTGATTCAAAGTTTTCCAGGCAACTGACGCGTGGGAAGAGGAGCTGATGAAGTTGGCCGAAGTTTATCCTTGGATATCTGCCAACAAAAATCAATCATTAACAGTGAACCTTTCTTACTGCAATCGTCCCCTTTCCAATTTGTTTTAGAGAAACAGAGCGATAGACGAAGATGATCAGAGATAAAGAATAGAATCTGTGTCGAATATCGTCTTAATTCTAGGAAAGATTTAACGTGAAACTTATTTGCGTCTATCTACGCACTTCTTTTCATCCGTTCTTTCGACTCTCTCATATTTCGTCATTTTTACTAAAAAAACAAAAAAAAAACAAAAACAAATATGTACATTGTTCATCAACCTTACCTAGTTTGAAAATATCATTTTTTATAAATTATATCGTTTATAAATCTCACCTAGTCCAAGAATAGGTAACTGTTTCCGATAAATTTCGTCTCGGCGCATTATTATTTATACCGTATATCACGAATGATTTATTTCAAAAGCCAGACGACCGCTTAACCGATGTGTGCCTATCGCGAGAGACGGGTCATACTAGACAGGTTCAAAGAACATTTAACCTAATTTTCAAATTCGACCGCGTCGCCGCAATTTACGACAAGCTCGACCCCGAAAGAAAGAAAGAAAGAAAGAAAAAAAAAAAGACCAACGCGATATACGGATCTTTCTAATTTCTCTTCGACGGCGAAATTTATGGATTTTCACACGGATCCTGGGCGACCGATTCGATCACGATCACGATCACGGGTTTATCTTTCGTCCCGCTCTGTCTCACCCGGTCTCTCTCGGTCTCCGCTTGTTTTTTCCCCCCTTTCCTCGTTCCAGTCCTTCTTTTTGGGCCCCGTCGTCGACGTGCTTTGCCACGCATCGTATTTTCACTCACGCACGCGGAGGCTGCATTTATTAAAAGCGATACATTATGATTCAAAGATCATATCTTTCGATTCGTCTAGACGGCGGAGAGGGAGACACCCTATAAAGTCGCTGCCCCTGAAACAAGCAGCCGAATACAAGGTGCTCCTCCTCGCTCATTTCTTCTCGCCACTGAGCGCCTCCGTTTCTCGTTTCCTTCTTCTCTCCCTTCGACTCTTCCGCCCTTCGTTTCACCAGTTCACGTTTCTCTCGAACGCGCGAAAATCACTCTCTCTCTCTCTCGTTCTCTCTTCTTGCCAGATTACGAATCGGCCATTTCACAGGACGAAAGTTCATTTGAATGTCGCGTGGGGCGGTTTCGCCTTGCTGAATCCTCGTCGCACCTGTCGAAAAAGAAAGAGTTACTCCAATCAGCATCGATATATATCAGTCGTTGCCACGAATTGGGTCCATCTACTATTTCGGCACGTAAAATAGAGCAAGAAGATTCGTTAGGAAGAGGGAAAAATTGAGTGGACGAAGGAGAAGAAAAGGAGAAAGAAACGGTGAGCGCGATAAGCGTCACGCGGAGATCGGAGAAAAGGCAGTCGTCCGCGGGATTTCGGCGAGCGAGGGAAAGGGATTACCACACGCGCGCGGCGGGTGGAGCGAGAGGAACAGACGCACCGAGAGAAAGAGAAAGGAGACGAAGAAGAAGAAGAAGAAGAAGAAGAAAAAAAAAACGAGTGATCGTAGTAACACCGGCGCGTCTCCTCTCGCGGCTTCGTGCTTGTCTCGGAATTAGTGAGTAGACAGAATTATGTCCGTGAGCAGACCAGCTCGGCTCAGTTGAGACTTACTGCTCAGCCCGTGCACACGCATGCCACGAATCTTTCCTACTTACATATATACCGGCGGCTTCCTGATGCGATTAGACTAGTCCGCGATCACCCGCCACTCCGTATCACGGACCAGTTTGTTTAACACTTCATCGTAACGCGGACACACGCCCGCCCAGCGTCTTCCGTCAATCGTTCGCGCGATCCGTTTCTCTGGGTCACTCGCTTCAACGTGAACAGCCACGCGGTTTTTAGCTACGGCAATAGCTAACCAAGAGGGTTGTGATATTCCCTCGGGCGACGAAAATGAGGAATTCCGTCGAGCGATAACAGTGACTGCACGAGCAGTTTGCATGTCTCTGACGAGGTAGTAGTTTTTTTTTTTTTTGTTATCTTCGAGCGATTCTGACGGAGACAAGGGACAGAACAAGTGAGAATTTCCCCGTCTGAAAAAAGAAGTTTTCTGAGTCATGGAGTTCTTCGGATTCTTCGTACTGCTGTTGGTTGTTTTGACTGCGAACAGTGTCTCGGCCCACCATCATCATCGCGATGTCCACGCGGATGACAAGAAAAAGGGAGATCCGGTGGACCAAATAAAAAGATACGCGCCGAGTGAGAACGAGAACGTGGTGCTCGCCGTAGGTGAGAAGAACAGGAGAAGCCCGAAGGGCGAGGAAACGAAGAGCGGCGTACCTTTCAGCGAGAGGAGGTTGGAGAAGATGCTGGAGAAGGCGATTCTAAAAATAATCACCGGCGATTTGAGCACCGGTGACATGTTGCTGTTGAAAAGTTTGAATTACAGTCTGGAGGAGGTTCTGGCGATTCGCGAGAGGGAGCTGAGTAAAAGGAAGGACGAGGAATTGAGGAAAAAGGAGACTGTCAAGCCCTGGGCGAAAGTGTTGTACGAAGATGGAGAGAAGAAGAGTAGAAATTGGAGTAAAAAGTCCGTGGATCGTCCCGCGTCGAAGAATCCCGATTTCGAGAACGTCAAACGGGAAGGTAAAAAGAATCGTCACGTGGACAAATCGCCGTCTTACAAGGACTTCGACTTCGAAGCGTATAATAAACAAGCGATCCTCGATTACGAGAACTTGCCCTCCAATATGGAGTTTCAACAGCCCTGGTCGGAACCAACGGCTGTTGACTACGAAGAGGCTACCGAGACATCCGAGGAACAGGATGCCGCGAATAATCTCCATCGTGACTTTGACAAAGCTATGGAGCCTCACGTGGTCTTCAAGATCCGATACGACGACTCTGAGTTTGACTCTAGCTCAGGTTCCGACGAAAGCAACAAAAATCGCCTTAGAACGTTCAAGCATCACGCATCTTCGACGATACGGCACACGACTTCGAAGAATGCTGGCAATTCCTTTCATGCGTCGACACCGTTACCGATGTCTTCAACTACTGCTGCTACTGTTCCTGTGGTTTACCAATTGAGCAACACCAATGCAAGGGGTAACTATCTAAACAATGATTATTCTACAGCAACGTATTCAACAACATCGACTGGTACCACCGCTGTTACGGAGAGTACCGTTGTTGTATCAGACGAAATGTCGGAAGATAAAAATGACACAGATATCGCTGGCGTTACGAATACTAAAATGGAGGTTTCAAAAAGTGGAGAGAAACTCAGTGAGAATAAGAGAATCAGTGAATACGAGGGACTCGAATGGGTCGAAGACGACGTTTACAGGGTAATCCCTGAATTTGTGGATTCCCTTGGCTTCGAGAACACCGAGGAGAACGAGACGTCGGACTATGAAGACTCCAGTCACGATTCCCGACTAAATTGGAACATTGAAGAAAACGAGAATGACACGTCGGGCTACCTAAATGACACTCCCGATTCTGTCAAGCTTTTCGTGGCGAACAATAACGTGTCCTCTGGTAGCCTTCCATTGGCCAATTTGTCGTCCTACCTGCAACTAGCCATTGCTCATAGACGAGGGTAAGTAAGCTAACCGACGTGTTTTATGATCCTACGTTTGCTCAAGCTTCTATTCACTGCGCTCTTGGCAATTCAAATAAATATTTCTTTAATTAGAATCTTTAGTACAGATTCGATTCACGGAGAAAAATCGTACATTTTCAAACAATTGTAGATTGCACGATTTTCTCTCCCTCTGTTCTCGTCATATTCTTTCTCGTTCACTGTTTAAATGTCGTGTGTCGTCTTGCTTTGCGAAAAATGAAATTAGTATCTATACAATCTGCTTTTTGTGTCTTTTAGAGGAAACCTAACCTCAAACTTCGACAGGTAAGCTTCACCTCGATGGCTATGATCTTTTTTTGGGTAAGGGATTCGGTGTGCCAAACAAAATGGACAGATGAATTCTGTCGAATTCTTTTTTTGTTTTATTCCCCCGGGCCGATCGGCTGCTTTCCTTTTGGCTTGGCTTGCATAATCTAAAAATACATTCTCTCATCACGATTATCTCATTGCTCGTATTGCACGGAATACGATTTATTACGATAACAACGGGAGATCTATTCTCCACGGAGATATGTTGTGTCTGCATGAAAAGGTAACGCACCCGTTCTTCTCCTCTTTTTTCTCTCTTCCTCTTTCAAGACTAAACAGGCCGATATTCGTCTTTTTAATTATCATCAACGAAGAAACGAAGCGAACGATTTTCCAACGACGTAACCCAGGCCTGTGCTCACAAATGCTTGACGACAAAAACGTTCTCGACGAATCATTGCCCCCGCCACGTAAAAATATCTCGATGGCCCGTAAAAATATCGTGATGAAACGAAGAACCACGAAACGCCACTGAATTTCTACGCCTCGAGCTGACCAGCGTCCGCTTTCTTCGTTCACGTTTTTCTAAACAAAAAATTCAAAGAATTAATCAAAACTAGTTCCACGTTTTGAGAACAATATCAACAGAAATCTGGTTATAAGAAATGATCTGAAATTTATTAAAAAACGATTGTGTCAAGAACTCGTGGTAAGATCAGTGAAAAAACGTAGAAAAAAAGAAAAACTGCTTTATGTCAAAGAAAAATGATTTATCTATTAGCAGAGAGACAGGTGCTCGTAATCTTTTCGAGAGACAAACTTCGAGTACGAAGAACAGAGCCAGGAAGGACGTGCTGTGGAAATTCCGCTGTGGTCCCTATGCTATGTTTTTAAATCGCTCTCCTCCTCCACCACCTTGGCCTCTGGTGCGAAGACGTTTCTTTTATTTTATTAAGTCTAGACGCGTAAATGCATTCGTGTCGGCACTGGCGTAGCCTGCTGAGAGTCCTCCGGTGTGCCGGTCGTTCCGCTTCTTCCTCGAGTCTTCTACAGGATGATCTGAACGACCCGAGTCGATACTCGACTACGAAAAAAAAAAAAAAAAAAAAAAAAAGAAATGCTCTTGTTCGATTTCAAAGAATTGAAGAAGAAGAAGAAGAAGAAGAAAAGAAACAGAGTAACAGAGTTATTTCATTTGAACAGTCACACGTGTTACTCAATGATAAAGTGGTTGCGGATGAAGGGGTGAGAATACGTATAATACGTCGCGTGCAGACGGATTAATTGACTTTTTACGATGTGTACAACGAAGCAGACGCGGTTAGATCGTGGCGAAAACGGCGGCTTTAAGTTGAGCACCCTCGTAATCACCGGGTGTCTAGTCAGACTGCAGTCAGGACTGCTCTCTTACGAGGTTATGTAACACATTTTAATTTAATGCGCTGACCTTGTCTATGTGTCTCTCTTCCTATGCCGATAAAGATGATGCGAGACGGGCAACGAAGAACGAGAAGGAAGTTTTTGTCAGAGTCTGGCTCTCCACCTCCCCGCCAGACGATGCAACTTGCATTTTTTGATATCGTTAATCAGGTCGACGTTCACCGTTTTGTATAATACACCATTTCTCTCATACACCGATATTTCACGCCGATTTTTTTTTTTTAGCCCTATAAATCGAGGATGAGATCTTATCATTGAAATATTTTGCAATATTATAAAAATTATTCTATAATATAGTCTTCTTTCCTTTCACCTTTCAACTGGCGATAAGTTCTTCGTAATAATAAGAACGAAAGATCCTTGAAGAAATTGAAAGAAATCTTCTCGTTTAGATTTCCATGTGTTGGCGATGCAGTATGTTGCTTCATGCTCGTCCGAAGGCTGTTACAAAACCGGCGTAACGTAGCCAATTTTCTTAATACGGTACTCGGGAAGGATCACTGGATTCATTCTCATGATGCAACGGCCTCCAGACACCCGAGTCCTTCCCTTTCCCAGACAGCAGACAGACGTGACACGTACGCAACGAGACGCTGTAGAATGCGTGACTTGGACGTGGCTAGATTAAGGAGCATGTCTAGAATGGAATACAATCCATAAAGATTTCGTGGCGAGATTTCGTCCGAGTGCTTTTCTCCTTCTAGTTCTTCCGCTTTCTCGAAGGGATTCCTGAATGGGAAAAAAAAAAAAGAAGAAGAAGAAAAAGGAAAAGTGGGGCAAATTGAATCGGTATTGATAAAGAGAGAAATTTCGTTTTTTTTCTTTTTTTTCACGTTTTCTGTTGAACGTCCAACCGCACGTGGAAATCATTTTTGTAGCCTGACCGATCGATTGTTTAGGGAAAATTCACTTCTAGTTGAATGTCGAGCAACAACGAGGTCGTTGACGCGCGATTGGCTGCGCTCAAAGGTCCAAGTGGGCGTCCAACGAAGCAATCCTTGCTAGTGACGTAGAGAAAAGACGTTCCTCCCCCCCCCCTCCCCCCGTCCGGTTAATGACTTAGAGCTCGATTATGCAATCCCTATAATTTCACCTGATCGTCGGCACGAGTTCTACATACATATATAGACTTGATTTCCTTGACTTCTTCTGCGAGATTAATTATCTTCTGTAAGATGGACGATTATTAATTAGCAGAACGTATCATTATCACGCGTCGCTTGTGATAAAACGTTCGAAAGTAAAAATTAGTTTACTAGAAGGAATCGAGATTCAAGATACAGCATGAATACATTAACACGAATACATTACATTGCTAGACAAGACGAATGAGGTATATAGCAATGCTCGCGTCGGCTGTCTAGTCAATGTCTAGAACGTATAATAAATATCTCTGATCTACACTATGGGCCCTGTGGGTCACTGACCACCGTCCATTAGCCTGTCTTCCTGTCCGGAAAGCTTGCACGTATCTCCAAGTGAAAATTTTTACGTCGTTATCCAGGCACGGAATTCTCCGATTACTTCTGATTCCTTTATTTCGCTTTGCTACTCTTTAACTCTCAATTCCCATCCTCGATGTCTAATCTAAATCCCAAATATTTATTTTACTAATGGATGAAAATTACAAATTCCCCTTTATGACTGTTTTACTCGAGTATTTGTATCTAGGGTTTGTCGGCTGCCGTGATTTTTCATTTATCATTTTAAGTTTTAAAGCTACCCAACGTGTAAATATAGGATAACTTCGTTTCTGTGTGCAGTCAGGGTGAAAAAGCCATCGAGGATATCAAGACGCGGGTTCTGGCCCTCACCGGAAGATTTAACCTCAGCACCGACGCCAATCAGGTTCAACGCGAGCGGCTCACTATGTTTTCACCAACTTGTAAGTCTACTCTTTAACTAAAGGCACGCAATATAACTTAATACAAACGAAACAGTGTCAATAAAAGTTTTTAACCTTTAGAAACATAGGTACCTAAATGTGAAAATAAAATAACGTAAATTGAAGAGTAGCGGATTTATGAATAAATTAAATGACGCATTAAAATATATAAAATCCATAAATAAATGGAACAATACATTAAAGAACGGAAGATCCACAAATAAAACAACGTATTCATAAGTTATAGTTAACAGGTTAACGTTTCGTTAATACCCTGAAATATGCAAGTCTGATCTTTTCCATCAGGTCAAATTCCACGAAATACGGATCAGGACGCCTGGACGGACGCGTTCTCCATGAATATGCATTTTCAATTGAACCTGACTTCTAGCGATCACGTGGTCGCTGCTAAATTACGAATATTCAAATTACCGCAGGAAAATGTGACGTCCACTTCGGAAAGCACGTTCGACGAGGAAGAGGAAGACGAGAAAAAGATTAGGATATCAGTCTACTATTACACGAAAACCTTGAAGAGGCACCGAGGTAAACTCTACAAATTGATCAACAACAAATCAATCAGAAATCAATTGTTAATCGAATAAAAGTTTATCGTTAAAAATCTGTATTATCAGCGAAGAAACGTTTAATGGACTCGGTGGTGACACCTCTTACATCCAGAGGTACCCATTTGGCGTTGGATGTGAGACAGGGTCTTCGATTCTGGAGACTGAATCCGCGGAACCCTCATGGAAACGGAAGTAACCACGGTCTGGTGATACAGGTTGAAGATCAGGACGGCAGGCCGCTGAAACCGGCTCTATATATTCAGCAACCGTCTTGCGTGGATCAGGACTCAGAACAGAAGGCATGTGAGTGTGTGCTCTAACAATACTAACTCTGATGTGAAAATTTCGATTGCCTGCTTGCATACCTACGTGACATTTAACACCGTGTGTGCCATAACAGTCCTGAATGCCTTAAATATCATTTGAATAAATTATACATATTAGGCGCCTCAAATCATAAATTAAATGATCGCGATTGTTCACTGTCCCGATTATTAGTTTGCGAGATTGTGTTGTGATTTTTCTGTTGTCATCTCGCGCACATTTCGCGTCATATTGAGACTAAATTTTCATCTAGTGGATGACTTTTTGTAAAACATGAAGATAAAAATTTTCTGAAATATCTCTTCGAAGATTTGGTCTTAAAATGACTACGAAAAAAAAAATGGTTGCAAGCTTTGTCAATAACGTTACCAGTTATAAAGCGTAACAGTGGTTTTTTTCTTTCTTTCTACAGACCAGCGAGTACCTGCACTCTTCGTACGAGCCTGTACTCGTTACGTTCGCATCGTAAATGGAAAAATGGAGACGTACGTCAATTGCAGGCATTAGAGTAAAAGAAAAGAATAGTTATATACCGTGAGAAAGTAGACAATCATTCATATCGCACTTTACTCTTCGAGGCGAGCATTTTTGCGAAGACTACTGAACAACACTGACCCTTTAAACGCGCACAAGTGTGAAATATATTTTTATAGAAAGAATATATTGTCACCGAGACGCGACTATGCCTAGGTCAATCATAGCTATTTTGTAAATTCGTTAAGGAAAATGGAAAAATCGATGTATAATCGAGTGCGTTGAATTCACTAACGTGTTGAGCAAAAATTTCAATATTTTTTATACAAAAATCATATTGACGATGTTCTAGAAATCTCGATTTTAAGTGCGTGTATTTAAAGTGCGTTACATGAAAATGATAGACACGCCCTCGCCAGTCTTAATTAATTTTGTGAAAGTGACAGAGCGAAAAAAAGGCGCAAAAGTTACTATCAGTAAGCGTGTATGAACAGTAAAAGTTCTTTCATAGACTGTTTTTTAATTTAACTTAAAGACGGGGTGCCGTGTTATTTAAGTGCAGTAGCGGTAAGTTGTATTTTATTGTTTTTCTTTTTTTATTGTTTCTGGTAGTAATGCGTTCAGGCCGTGGCTTCTATGCGAAAATACAGCGAAACACGTGCCATTTTCCGGATAACGTTAGTTAAATTTTAGCACGATTTAATAGATGTACATATCGAATCAGTAGATTGATTAATATTAATTAGATTATCGACTAGATTTCTTGACCTGCATGCGTACGTGTGTACAAAGTAGTACATATGTATACACGTCATGCCCACGACTGATGCAACCAAATGTAAGAGCTTAGAGATAGATATTTATGTTTTAAGTTAATGAAGCAGCACAAAACCGCGATGAATTTCTATTACCCTACAGTTCTATGGTAGGTAGGACCATAAATAGAACACATTACATATTGGTACGAGCATTAAGTACTTCACTATGTTTCTCTCAGATTCTAATGGTCCTCCGAAAAGATTATGTTACTTATTATCGTATTCTGTTGCTGTTTAGCAAAGAAGGCAATATGTTCTCACGAATCTTACACAATTCCTGTATATAATGTATATTTAATTGCCTGGTTGTGCAAAAATAAATGGTTTGACATCGAAATGCCTTTATATTGAATGCATTCTAAGTTTGATCCCTATTTTTCATACAATTAAATGTATTCTTTATCTGTTTCGTATCCTCTTTAAAAGGAAAGAAACAGAACTTTCTAACATCATATACAAATCATATTTTAATTTGTTAGACTGTTAATGTTTTAGTTTCTTTCTTTTTAATACTTTATTTTATTGATTTACTCTTGCCATTCACACACCATTTTCTCTTCTACCTAAGTGTAAATTTTTCTTTCAATACAATTTCACATTGTGGCGTATTATCATTTCTTATCAGACATAGTAAATTAATAAGTCTCTCTAGGATTTGTACGTTTGATGATTTTTAAACAAGCATTTTTGGTTATTGTATCAGTTATAATTAACATGGTCTTCATATTCTGTACAAAAATGCTTCTTTATTAAAAATGTTCATTTATAAGAAAAGTACATTCAACATTTACAAAACAATAATCCTTAACTAGATTGTATTCGTTGTCAGAAAGCAAAACAAAAAAGATTATCGACAACTTTTCGTTTAGTTCATTTCCATTCTGTGTGCTCTGTATGTTGCAATCAATGGAATCTGACAATATGAATTCACATAACTTATCAATTAGAGTAGGAGCGAATAATAAATAAATATGAGTGCATGATGCAAAGTATCTTTTTCATAATTCACTTTTCTTTCTTTGTGTTGCGCATTCATAAGAAACATTAGTAATTCATTCTGCTTCTCCTATGCAACAACTCAATTGCATAGATGTTAGTTGTCTTTAAACAATGTCTCCTCATCAGTATTTCTCGCATCTCTAACAAAACCCAATGAAAAGAAAGAAAAAAAAAAAAAAAAGAAAAAAAAAAAGAAATGACAGGAATAAAGATCCATTTTGAAGAATGAATCAGAGTGAAACATCATTCTGTAGTGTAGAATTATGCATTGGAAAACGTAGGAAACATTCTCTGATTCACTGATTACACGCAAACTCCTTACGATCTTTCTCAACTTAAAAAATTCATAATTTCTGCAACACGGCTACTCGACTATTCTTGAGCACGTATTGAAATACTATTAGGTTCTTTCGAGAATTTCTAGTTTCGCTGTATCATATCGCTGACGGTGTTCAGAGGATACGTATGATTTTTCAGTTCTGTCAACGACTTATTAGACGAGTTTATTCTCTTCTATCCTTACGACCAAACGAACACAGATTAGGCTTGTCCCTTTTGTGAATCGCACATTGAGTCATTGAAATATTTCGAGATCAGATCTTACGAATAAAAACATTGAATATGATGATACTTCAAAACCTGATCTAGAAACATTTGTGTCTATTGCAATTCTTCCTTCTTGCCTAACTATCACGATCCAGGGAGTCCAAGGTATCGTTGCTGGATGAATGAGTTAAATCACTTAGTTCATCCAGGTGTTTCTGCTTCTTACGGACATTCCAATGCAGGCATTCTGCCAGTGAGTCGAACCAGTCTGTTATTTGATCGACAGCGCAAATACTGGGCACTGGATAGATGGACGTGGTTACTCTTAGACTGAAAATGATAAAACCGTGTAAAAAAGAGATACATTATATAAAAACGTGATAACTAGAATTTTTATGCATTTTTGTAACGTAAACGCATAGCGAAGAATAATTGAGTCAATAACGATGAAAAATTATTATAACTGCGTAGAAAAAATTATACAGGAAAATGAAACAGAAACTAAACAATAAAATTTTCTATTTGTTGTATATTCTCGCATATTCTATTCGCACTTTTGAAACTTTTCACAAATGCATAAAAACCAGTCTAGTGACAAGCAGCAGTAAACGAATCATTAAGAGTATCTGCAACTTGCAATACAGCTAACGTCTCGTTTCTACAATAATGAAAATCCCATATTCCAGCTAAATTATATCATGGAAATCATAGAAACAATTAATCGTAGTGAGAAAGAAACTTCAAACGAATTGATACCGAAAAATGAAATTTCAGAAGAAAGAGAAAAATTGGAAAATGAATGAACAATTGTAATCTGCCAATGAAAATAAAAGAATTTTAGGGTGGACCAGTCCCTGACGACCATCGAAGGAAATTTAAGCTATGCTACTATCGTTGCTGTTAATGATTATTTGCAGACACAGTTAGAAATTGATTGAGCTTTACCTATCGCCATGGAAGAGCTCCTGCCTGTTTCTGCCATCGAACGACACCCAAGAGGTGTTTCTACTATCTGGTGAAACTGAGATCTGCAAAAGAAAAGAAGAACGTTAAGTCAATTTGAAAGGAGTGAACAAGATATCTTTTACGAATTCTTCTTTATTATCGGTATAATGAGTTGTAATATAAATTTATCCTCTCCTATTGTCTATAAGTATTTGACCATATTCATTTTACGAGTAATATAGTTGAACTAAAACTTTTCAATGTATTGTAATTTTTGTCACTGTGTGTATCTCTTACACATATTGTTACGGCACGATGATGTACCATACGAAATTGATGGAAATGCTGAGTACATAACACTTGTTGGCAATTATAAAATCTTGAATTCTTAATAAATGAGAATGTACTTTGAAATTTGCACAAAATTGTGCACTTGTACGTGTGATGGTTGCACATATCTAATGTTTGTTCTGTTTTGGAAAATTTATATAGATATTGTAAGTGATGATAGAATAGTTAAACAATAGTCAGTACCAGTTACTATTATTAAAAGAATTCCACGAGGTGGTCAAATACTTATAGATGATGATCAACTTTTGTATATTGTTGTGAGTTTAAAAGTAAGATGAATTTATATTTCAACTTAGCAAATCTAATTGGTGGTATTAATTCCCACGATACGTATACATTAGAACAACCTTTGAAAATTTGTTCAAAGGATAACTAAACAGTGCATAGTCTGGGAATGCGGATGACATCCGCTGGGACCAAGTTTCCTTCTATGGGGCAATGTCATGAACTAGAAAATACCGATACCACTATGATAAAGATTCTCTACTGACCCACGTGGAAATATTGTATCACACTAATGCTATAAATGTGAATTTTTAGAATCAAAGACTAGATTTAAAGAATTCTATAATATTGTAATAGCTTCAAATCTATATAACTTTCTTATAGATTTATAGAATTGAACAATTACAAATAAGATTTTGTATAATTTTACAGTTATAGTTTGCTAGTTTGCTAAATTAGACAACAATCACTGGTTGTCGTTTAAAAGTTTCCCTACTGGATTGTGAAAGCCTTGACTTTCTTACGATTAACATATAATAAAACTGAAGAATTACAAACATTTTGTCCAACTCTACAATTACAGTCTGTGATTCTATGAATCATTGTTTGAAAGTTCCTCGATTCTAAAGATTCTCTACTGACTGAAAAACTTCAAATCTGTGATGGGTACAAGTTTCTTAGAGATGATCTTCTCCAACAAAGATCAGTACCAGAATCGGATAATTACACTACGATCGCCACTACACAATTATGAATTTCGGAGTCTCTCTTTCTTCTCTTTCTCTCGTCGAAACTTGTACTGACTATAAAAGGTGTCCGGCACGTTGGCAGGACGGCGGAAAAAATTCGGAAATACCTTCAGCTCGACACCGGCGGGCACGACAATTGGTCTGAAGGACAGAGAGTGAGGGCAAATTGGCGTGATCATGATCGCAGGTACTGAAGGATGAATCATGCTGGCTCCAGCCGCGACAGCGTATGCGGTCGACCCGGTTGGCGTGCTCACGATCAGGCCGTCACCCTGCACGCTGGTCACATGTTTGCCATCGATGAAGAGGTCGATATTCGAAAGATATGGAGACGGACCTCGATCCACCACGACCTCGTTCAGTACCAGCAAATTCGTCGGTTGTTTCTCCTTGTTCTCCTCTCCCTTCCTCATGATGATACATCTCAGTCTGCTCCTCAGGGTCAAGGCCGCATGACCTAAAGACAAGGCAAACTTTCGTCAGATTTATAACTCGTCTTTTTACCACATCGTCGACAAGTTTCGAACGCAACTTTCTCATATCGACAGATTTTCATGCAGTATACTTTTTCTCGATTTCGGAGATAGAGATGAAGGCTCTAATCAATGTTAAGCTGAGAATTGATACATACGAAGTGTTGTAACTAGACTGTCGAGTTTTTTGTAAATTTGTGTTTTTTGAAATATAATAAATTAATAAAAAAATAGATTCTTGATAGAAAATTCATTTACGTATTAAATGTGATCGAAAGTACTACAATCTGAATACTTTATATACTTTGCATAAAAATTCACATTCTAATTAAAATAATTACTGCTACATATTAAAACAATTAACATCAGAACTATCACAATGGTGAAAAATACGAAATAATTCTTTTACATAATTTTCATAAACATTATATATATATAGGCTCTATCGTATGCTGTTTCTCTATTTTTATTTTTTGCACTTTGGCTTTTCAAACAGAAAATTTACTAATTTAGTCATCGGTAGTTCTAGTATTGATGCACGTTTATTTTCATCATTGCATTTCTTGAAATCCTTTAGTTTTTGCTGGTCAATACATAACGAATGTACGTGTAAAAAAGTCATTAGCGACGTACAATAATACTTCAAAATGTGCAATGACTTGCTTATTCTCGTTAGACATTATCATCTCTTGTGTTATCGAGAAAGGGGGAAGGCAGAGAAATATTGAAGGACAAAGATTATTTCCATCGCTATGAAGAACATCGTCGAGTAATTCTACAATGCTTACCTTCTAATACATTTGTTACTTGTTCTTGGAAATTGTCAAACTCAAAAGGCGTGAGAAACCCTAAGGAACCAAGGTGAAACGCCATTACTGGTGGTACAGATTGTTGGAACAATAAACTGGCATATAAAAGGGTTCCATCGCCTCCCAAACAGACAATGAAGTCTATGCGATCCTTGAACAGAAACATATATTAATTTAATATGATATAGTAGAATAGAAATGATCTATTATAAAAAGATTTCTCTCTTGTAGAAATTAAATAACAGAGACTATCTATAGAAATTTTTGAAAGAAATTAGCTGTAATAGAAATTTCTATATCTATTTTATGTCTATATTTATAACACAAATTAGACGTAGTGTAATATATAATAAAAAATTGTCTTTATTTTAAACTCTTTATAACTTTATGGAAAGAAAAATCGTACAACAAGGGGAGACTTCAATCTTCAAGGTGGTTTTAGTTGTGAAAAATATGTTGTCAGTGTCCATAAAGACGTTTGACTTTGCAGAATTTGCGGGAGAAGTACCTTTACTTATTCCTTTTGAAATAATGCAAAAACATCTTTAGAAGAAACTAATTCAATACTGTGAAAGAGAATTCGTACTTTAAAATAAGACAAGGTAGATTGTTCTACGATTTTTTTTTCACGAAATAGTTTAAAACGTCGACAATATTTTCATTCGACACAGTATTCTAACATTTGATGAAAAATTGTCGACATTTTAGGCTGTTCTAACTTTGTGAGAAGAAATCATACAATAATCTACCTGAACTCTTAGAAGCATAAAGTCATTACTAGTACATTTCTTTTAAAAATATTTTTACATTATTTTGGAGGGAATAAAAGAAAACACTTCTTTTCTCGAAAATTTTGTAAATTCACTCATCTTTATGAAAATATGAAAAATTTGTTTCTTAACTAAATCCATCACGATCTTGAAGATTAAAATCTCCTCTTTATAACGATTTCTTAAAATTTATTGTATGAGAATTTAATTATCGACAAAATTATGTACATTCACTGTATGTTAATTATTAAGAATTAACGAGCCCAAAATAAGGCTTTTACAATGATAAAAGATGATTACCTGTAGTTCGTCTGTGCCATCTCTAAAAGTTTGTAGTCTATCTCGAACCTCCTGAAATCTGAGGTCCCTGGCTAGGGTTGTATCTTCCAAGACAGATGCCTCAACGAACACTACCATCCGTTTTTCCTACAAAAATATTCAGACAATCAATTTTTTGAGTTACAAACTTGTAGAAGATAGAGAAGACTGTTAGGTAAAAGGAAGATCGTAAATAGAACGTATAGCTTCTTGAAGAAATTATACATATTACACAGTCGTGTGTATGGGCTAGTTATAGATAATTGTATAAAAAAAAAAAAAAACTGTGGAATCACGTGATTCGAATCGATAGACCAAGTACAGTGTCTTCCCGAGGAAGCTAGTCTGACTATGATTACGCGAGTGAAAGTATAATAGCGTTTAAATAATATATGCGCATACTCCAACATAGTTTCCTTTTTCCAAGCCAGTTTTGTCTTATCACAATGACTTGGACTCTAATGATTGCTTTGATAGAAAAGAACAGGTGGAATCGTTTTTTGCGTAAATTATATAAGAAATGTGTGGAATGAATTAAAAATAATACTTACTTCTATTAGCCATGTGACTAATTGTACAAACGGTGGTAAAACCGAATTATCGCGGACCTTCTTGATGACTAGAACAGTAAGTGGTGGCTTGTACCACGTTAACCTCTGTGAGGCTGGATCTTGAATGGTCCTGGAATAAAATAAACGAATTCGTTAATCAAAGTGTCATCAATTACAACGATGAAATATTTAGTAATTTCTCTAAAAAAAAAAAGATCAAATAATGAAATGGAATTACTAAAGTAATTAATTAAAATTTCTTTCGTTCCAAATATCTAATCTAACTATTTAAATATTTAAAAATAAATTCTAATCTAAATATCTAATAATAGATTTTTAGAGAAATTTCTAAATATTTAAATATCTAATAATAAATTTCTATTACAGGATTTTATTCTGATGCATTATCGATATCGATGAAACGATTGGCTGAAAGAATTTTCTATATTCAAAGATGGGCTGCACTTTTGTACTCAATACGTACGTCTATGGGAACACATTATTGCCTTTGTTTTAAATTAAGATAACAATCAATTGAAGTCTTTAATATTAATTTAATATCAAACGTCCTTGATTTATTACCAAGTCAATCGATCGCGAAACTTATTATTGAATTAGGGTTACGAGGATCAAGGTGCGATTACGCGCGTATTTTATATCAAAACGTCGCTGTTTTAATTATCAACGCACTGCCGAAGATTTTACTCGAAAATTTCGACAAAATTTTTGGCACGACCGAAAGTAATTTAAAAAAAATCACTTCAAAAATCCACATTTGTTTGAAAAGTCACGCGTGTTATTGCCTAACAGAAAATATATAATTCGTAAATATGTATCGTGGGTTAAAGTTCCATTTTCAACATGCTTGTTTTTCTCCGTTGAATTGTAGCTGTGTAACTTTTAATTATCATTAATACACTAGATACGAGTCGAAAAATTTCACTGATAAACTGACCACGATAAAAAAAAACCGATAACTATTCTTTGATGTGCACGAGTGAAGCTGATGACAAAGTGAATTCTTCGTTTGGTAATTTGTTGTTAAAGCAAGGGAATTTATTAGTTGGTTCTCTACCTGATCGTCCCAACCATGATGTGAACAGTTTGAGAGTCGCACTCGTACTGAAGCAGAACCGTACAGAGCGCTACGCTTTTAAACGGTAAACAATTGGACGACGCGCAAGCGTACGAGAGCTTTCGTATACACGCGATTGTATCGTGACGCATATTTATGTGCATAATTCGTAAAATGACACGAATAATTGATTCACGTGCGATGGTACTGCACCCTTGTTGACTTAATTACACTACCACAGGAGAATTTTAACTTCAGAAACAAGCTAATATCTCAAATTTATGACATGAAAGTTTAACATATCTGGACTTCGATCGTATTTATTTAAATGCAAAGTGCATGCATGATTAAACAAAAAACGAGCAACACTTTTCGATGCAGAAATTGTCGCTAATTGAACTGTTATCTTTTCATTCAAAGTTGTATTATGTAACACCCTTTCTCATCTCTTTAAAACTAAAAAAACATAGAATAACACTCATCTCTTTAAAATTAAGTAACAGAATAACACCCATCTCTTTAAAACTAAAAAACATAGAATAACACTCTTCGTGACTAGATCTGTGATCTGTTCCTTTGAAAATTGCAACCTTGGAACTTGCTGCACATTTTTTTTTCTCGCCATTTTATGAAATTTATATAAATTAAATATTTAAGAAATCTTTTATTAACCTCGAGTGTTCAAGAAATCTTGTCGTCTAATTACAATGTTCAAAGTTCAGTAAAATAGATGAAAAAAATATCGTACAGCAAATTTTCTTTGGTCCTTGTGAAGTAGAGATTTTAATTTCCATGATCTTCAAAGATCATGGTTTCATGGTCTAATCGTGAAAGAAATTTTTTTACCATTTTAGAATTTTCATAATTTAAGAAAATTTTTTAAAACATCTTTGAAAAAGACGAACTTAGGACTGTTAAAGTAGAGATTTTACACTTTAAAATGAAACAAAATGAATCGTTGCATATTTCTTTACTAAGATATGACTGCATTATTTATGTATTTATGGAAAATTGGAAGTGGCAAAAGTATACTCAATGCTTATAATATACTTATATAAAATATATATATATATAATATATATAAGTAATATTATATATATATATATATATATATATATATATATATATAATATTTATATAAAATATTCAAAATAGAATATATTGTAACATATATATAAAACGAATTTTCTTTAAGTTAATTTTTTTATTATTTTATTAAGTTCTATTATTTATTTTAGTCAGTTCTTCATAAAAATTGTAAAATGCATAAAATCCGCATTGTCGACAATTCTTCATGCTCTTCATAGTACAAACAAATATTATCAAGAATTTATTTTATTTATTTTATAAATGTATAAATTTATTAATATTTATTAATTTACAAAAACTTAGTTGGAAAATTTTGTTACGTCGATTCTTGATGCAATATTTGCACGTGCGAATGAAACTTAGAATCGTTTCAATGGTCAAGCAACTATTTTTGAACATTATGCACATACATAATTCGTTTTTAAATATGCAACTATCATCGATTTACGCACGCATAATCGCTAAGGAGAATCTTTTTTTTTTCTTGTACACACGTTCAATCGTATCTGCTGAGTAATCATTTCAATGCATATTTCGAAGTGCTCAATTACGATTAATGAAACTCTACGAATTGTATCGTCACTTTATGTGCACAAAATACATTTGCGATCGAACGAGAACATTTGTTACTGGATTTCGCGACGCAATATTAACAGCATTATTAACACAACGGATAAACACAACGTTACACGAACAGATCTGGATATGTCCATCTGATTTTCAACTTGTCCGTCGACAATGTTTCCACGAGCTTATAGAACCGCTTTCTAATTCACGCTGGCAAAACAGCGTTTAGATTCGCTTAAGAAGTCATTGTCACGGATAATTGGGTCGAGATACTCGCGTGCAGCGCAGTTTTTACTCGACACGCTCTCCTTTGCTTTGTAGGCTTATCGTCCAATTAACCGAAACAAAAGAAAAAAAAAAAAACTTCACGTGATTTTTTAAACTTTCGATTAATATTCGAGTGATTTCATAAACGATCGCCTTTTACTTTGCATTTCAAATTTTTAAGATTAAAAAAATCGAAAGATAATTGGTTCTCCACTGAGAATTAGGAAAATTATTTGGTAATTCATTTAGTGATTCAAAGAATAATTTATCGTCAGTGATTAGATTAGAATTAGCGAGGCAAGGAATTTCTGTTTCGTCGCGTCAGTGTTCAATGTTGGATAGCGTAAAAGAGTGTAATTGAAAATTCTTTATTTAATTGACGAGTAATTGTCCAAAGCGCCGATAGAACATGTGGAATTAAAATCTTTTAGAACTTTTCAAGAGAAGAATTTCGAGAATTTCAACTGCTAGTACTTAGTTAGAATGAAAGCTGTTGAAACTTGGAAAACCTGCTTAATTGTAAGTTTAGTTTATACCCCGTTTCTGCTACTTTTGTGTTGAATATTTCCGTACTTGTGTATAATATTTCATTTCTTTTGTCCATAGTCAGAGCCTCCAATTTTCAGAGTTTCCTCGACTTTCAATAAAAATGGATAATGGTGTCCCGAGACCTTTACGATATGGTTCTTCAATACTATTTGTCACGCATTTTCATTTCGAATATAGATTCTTAGAAAGATTTTCAAAATAAGGGTACATAAAAGAAATTCAAAAGACATTTTTCGACAGGCTATAAATTCGGCATTCGACTCGCAAACATTCCTCGATCTCGTCTAGAATAGTTAAATACATTGTTTACTTAACCCGGGATTATCCACGTCGGGGTCTAGTGCCGGGATGTACCTGCACTAGACCCTCAACGTGGGTATAATCCCAGGTTAAGATTCATTCAAAGTTGCAAATATCTATTAAACTGCAAGGATTCGGGACAAAACAGAAGTAGCATAATATTGCTAATATTGTTACGCTAATAAGGGTGGTGCGTTTATGACAGAATTATGAAGAAAATCGTTTTTGTGAAGATTTTGGTGTATTATTTTGTATATTAATACTGATAATTGCACATGAAATGAGCGTAAGCACCGATGAACATAAATCAGCATGTTTCAACGTCTATAGGGGACTTTAGAATTCCTCAATAGCAATTCACTAAATCATAAAAGCGGGAGGTAGAAGGTCCTTGGCAGTAGCGACCAAACTACTTCACAAGTGCGGGAAAAATTGCGATGTTGCCGATTTGCTAACATTTTCATGTCTTTCGCAGACTTTCCCATTCTTTGCAAAAAGGACGTGGAAGCGTAATCTCGATTGATTGGGATTTAACACGATTTTTCTGCTTTAAAATTACACAATTTGTTCAAAAATTTGGAACGTGTTAACATTTTAAAACAAGTAATGATTACTTCGAGCAATTGAACACTTTATTCGTAACGTTATACTGAAATCTTAATGCAATTATATTTAAAAATCAAAGTTAGTAGTATAATTATAATATATACAAGTATAATTATAATATATTTCTCAGAAAAATGTACGAAGAAATTTGTTTTATTTAACGTAAAGAATACTTCGATCTTTCGAGTATGAGTGTATTGTTATATGATTGTATTGCTTATGAAGTTGCCTAATATTTTCGAAATGTGTAGATATACAAGTGTTATAAAATATACGACAGAATTTTTACTTTTCAAAGTTACAGTCGATACTTTAGACTGTTATAACTTCGTCGATACCTTAGACTGTTATAACTTCGTGAAAAAAAAATTATGTAACAATCCATTGGTCTTATTTTGAAGAGTAAAGCTTCTGCTTTGACAGTTCTTCATTTTCTTCAAAGATGTTTTTACGTTATGTAACAGATGGGAAGGTAAGGAAACTTTTATCCTCAAAAGTTGTAAAAATTCAAACGTCTCTGAAAATGTTAATGAAATGAAAATGAAAATGAAATGTTAATGATTCTTTCTCATGACTAGATTCGCAATAGTCTTAAACGTATCCTTTAAAATTTTAAATATTCTGTACGAGTCTTTTTCATCATTTTATTGAATTTCATTAAACATTAGAGATTAAATGACGAGACATTAGGGTTTCTACATTCTGTTTAAAAATTTGAAGCGTGTTACACTTTCAAAAGAAATAATGACTGTTTAATTAAATGTTTTACTCGTATGCTATTTAAAAGTAGAAATTTTAATTAATTATAATTAATTACAATCGAAAATCAATCGATCGACGTAATTCAGAGAGAAATATACGAATAAATATTTGATCCAAACTTTTCAGAGTGTACGTTTATGTTACTTATGAAGTGGAAACTAATAAATATTTTCGAAATTTATATACTCACATGACCATTGAGGAATTCTTCATGATGCGCCCGCATGGTCCAAATTGTTGTATGGGACTAGGTGCGTTCAGACTTCTCGTTCTCCTGCGAACAAAACAAAATCGGTTAAATAAATAAATATTCACTCATTGACGACTCTTATGCACGTCAATTATAAAATAATCTAATCTTGCTGATCTACATTTCCGTAATAAGAATTGTAAATGAGTAGTTTTACGATCATTTCAGGAAGAATAACAGCTGTGAAATTTTTTTACTAAACATGATCATCAAGATTCTGTCGGTACGTCAAGATTTTAGAACGTCAATATCTTGAAACCAAATAATTCAATGGAATAATTCGTGGAAACAAACTTTCATTTGCATGAATAATAGCAACAATATTATAGCACACTTTATTCAAATCTAAGAATCTGATAAAATACGACAATAAAAAAATAATAAAAATGACGATCAGCCAATCATAGGTAAATACATTGAAATCGTCGTATAATATCGTTAAAAAGGACTTTTGATTTTCCTTGACTCTTAATTGACATTAGTAGACGCTACAGGCCATAGTGATTTAGAATTCAAGAAGAAAAGGAAAAACGAATTGAAATTAAAATTTTACTAGAGTTTCGATCAGATATTTTAAATTTCTGTTTAGAAAACAGAATTAATAAAATCTTAAATAATTAAAATGAAATTTGAAATAAATTATTGTAAATTACTATTAGAATCTAATTAAATACGTAGTAAATCTGAATAAGTTTTTCTCTTCTTAAAAAAAATTTTTCTTAATACATTCCGTCTTACTTACAATTACATCATATTTCATATTTTAATTGTAGTTTCTATTTTATAATCTCTCTAATAGTGATCGGTAACAATAACCAGCTTGTTATTAGAAATTGACAACTATACACGTGGAACTTTTTTTCTGTAATATTTAAATGCAGTCTCGTCGACCAGATATTAATGCATCTACATAATAAACAAACAGCACGGTCATCGCTTGATGTAATGACTCATGAGAATTATTAATGAAGTCAGCTCTTTTAAAACAAATTTACATAGGTTTTCGTGAACATATTCCTCAGACATAATATTTGTTGATTCTTCGAGGAAAGAACAGTTTCTACCTGAGCACTCTGTTTCGTGGAATATTTTTTGTCGAAGATCCATTTTGAAAACGATTATGCATATCGTTATTGATATCGAGGTGGCCATTGCACTGAATGTCCAGCAAAGGTGAGACTTGGTCCGTCATTTTTCACGACTTCCTGTGAAATGGCTCAATTCTGTGATAAATTCAACTCTTCCACCGAATCTTGCATAAATATCAACATTTACTTCATCTTCGATTTTACTTGTTATTTTCAACATATGTACTTATGCAGTAATTTCACGAAAGTATTCGATCGCTTATAGGAACTTCTTGTGAATATAAAATAATTCTGTGTATATTACATAAAGTATTTGCAAATTTATTAACACTGTAGTATTCACTGTAGAGATTCACGTGTCACAGTTAGACTGCAGATTTTTAATCATGGAAAGTTTGAACGGAAGTGCAAGTAGTGTAAGAAAATACGTGCATTCAAAGTACAGCGTTTTTCATAATTAAATAACGTTCTACTCTAGGATTTTATTTTCTTAAGTTAGCGACAGTAATAGTTTGAATTTGTACAAAAATTTGCTGTCTAATCATAATTATATTAGTCAAGTTTGAAAAAAGTTTATATTAATATAAAAGTTTGAAAATGTATATTCATTATATTAATATTTCTTAATATCTTTAACATCTATTATTGTATATGCTTAACATAGCAATGCATGCTGTACATTAATTTTTTATCAAACTCAGGGTGATTCTTATAAAGTGACCGATTCAATTTTTTCCAAATTGAAAAGAGATGAGAAAAAATTTTTCGAACCAAAGATATTCTATTTTTTTAGAAAAATGGGCACCTAAATTATAAATGGAAACACTTAGTCTCAATTTTTCTGAACTGAATTTTGTATAATTAGTTTGCTGACCATGGCACATGTTCGTTCAAGGTTATCTAGATCACTCGGGATCAAAAACTTACTTTAACTCACATTCCAGTGAAAAATGGTTATATCAAATGCTCCAGTCTCTAATAAGCTCCTCACGAATGTATAAATATTGGGCTTTAATTTTTTAATATGATCAATTCTGTTAAAATATTAAAATCGACAGATTATGCCAATAGCTGTGGATGCCACCTTTAGCTGAAATTTTATATTATGATAACTGCAGATAATTTCTTCCACAGGATTAATCTTTGAAGACACAAGTGAAATTTTGAGCGTTTTTGATACAATAACGCATTATTTTCCCGAGATTTAAAGTTTTCAACCCAAAGTAACCTTTGATGAACATGCGTCGTGGTCGATAAACTCGTCACACCAAACACATTATCGGAGTACAAAGGAAAAAAATACATTCAAATACAAATACAAATCGATTTAGAAAAAATCGAGTTGAGATCACTTACAACGCCGTCGTATATGCTAAATTATTTCCCTCCTGAAACAGAATCTTTCCTTCAAAGATCTTTTCACTTTGAGGAAAACGCAATCGGTCACTTTATATTTTACAAGAATCACCTTGTATAATATAGTTCGCGATATCGCGTCTATGTACATTATCGGATTAACTTCAACTATTATCATTGTAATCACAGTGATCGTCTTTCACTACGGTGTTGATAAAATTTCAAAATATTTTTATATAACACGCACAGAATTTCTGCTATTGCAAGTGTTCGAATATTTTCGTGATAGACACTGTGTGTAACTTTATTGAAAATCTATTGGATACAAACGTTCACATAAATTAAAAAAATGTTCCACTCTATTAATCGTTTCGCCATAAACACACAGCTGGCGTGCAACGGTTATACTACTCGATGGAATAGATATACAGGCGTATATCATTTGATACGGCTCGACTAACCACTGATAGCAGCAATTTTTCTCTGGCGACAGAGTTGAAACGAAAAACCTGAGCAAAAACTCGGCCATACTCTCGAGATATTGTTCGTTTGCAGAGACAACGATTGTTGAAACGTTGCAAAATCTCCTTTGTTTTGTGGAACTATGCAATCATTAAAATCCGAAGGTCGGTTAATGCGAAGTTAACGATGTTCTTCGAACGTGCTAGCTACTAAGGAATAGTAAGATTCACTCTCAAGGGCACGTGATTTTCTTATAAATTCAAGATTTACGTCGAGCATCGTTCGTTACTTCTAGACTGTGGAGAATTTCGTGTTTTGAAAAACGCAACAGAAAGAATAGCAACCAAGTTATTATATACGAAAGGGATCAACTCCAATTTTTTTCTTTTTTAAATTCTAGCACCAAACCATTCACTCAACTTTTTACGTTTGAAACAAATTTCTTTAATAATTAGATATCGAGTTAATGTGATTATTCCAAGAATATTCTGCGTCGTTAGATAAAAATTACGTCCGTAATAATACACTCTGCGCAGGAATGTAAGTTCCTTCTTTAAGAGGAATTCTAGAAAGGAATATATCCATTAAAAATATCTATTAGAGCATCAAGAAAAATCAGTAGATAAAAATATCTCATATTTAGAAAAGTATATCTGTTTTATTAACTTCTTTGTTTTTCATTTTGTAGAATTAATTAATTTTTTAGGAGACGAACGCGGTCAAATATTGTAGATATTTTATACATTTTTCTAGATTGCATGTATTCTGTGCATTCAAGAACTTTTAAATTTCCTACAGAATGCAAAAAAATCCATAGTCTAGTCATATCGTTTCCTCTTTATTCGCTCGTTATCTACGCCACCAACACTGTAAACCGCGCGAATGAATTTGTTAGACGATCTTAAACGGCGTTTAAAAGTTCGCGTTTTCTTCCTCGATGATGACGAGAGATCTCGAAGCGTCGATTTATTGACCTTGAACTCGACACGGTGAATTCTGCTTCATAGAACGCCGAACGTTCAGTGAACTTCGTTTATGCATTATTTATCTCAATCTTCTCTATTGATGCACGCCAACGATTCCACGCCGCATAGAATCGGCGTCTGTTCCTCGATTTTTATCGAAGGCTCTCGAAGAAACTCACTGTGCACATGTGTGTGTGTGTGTGTGTGTGTGTGTGTGTGTGTGTTCCGCACAAGCACAATCGAATCTTTTCACATCACTGTCATTGTTTCAAACGAGGGGGAAAGGTGTATTAGTCACGAACTATTGTATATCAGCGGAACACCTCCCCGAGAGGCAGCAACTTTTTAGAAAGGAGCGGATCGCAAGGTGGATGCACGCAGAATGACGATCAGACAGGAGGTAGCCAACAATTATGGGATTCTTTCCACGGGACTGTCGGTATACCGTAAACTTCACGGTTCTTGTCGACACTAACATCAACGTTACGTAACGTACATCCGATTATGTCATATTACATTATCTTATCCAGCAACGAATCTTTAATTGTACCGGTTCGTTCCGTGCAGCAGTGCGTACAGTTGCTCACGAAAGTATTCGCATGTGTGCAGCAACTTTTTATGAACATGCTGCGCGTTATTATATAAAACATTTTGACATTTCGTTAACGAGGCACAACTGTCATGACTATATCGGTCAGGTCCTATATATGTATATATAAAAATTCACAAATCACAAAATTATTTCAACAGCTGTAATTTGTGTCAATAATGTATATTCATGCTGTACTGAATTAGTAATAAACGTATGTTTACAATGAACATTTGGTATTCAGAGTGATTTGAAATTTTATCGATATGGTCATGACGATCACGTCTCAGCAGCATGTTGATAAAATTTCAAAATGTTTTATGTAACGGATATAAAAATACACGTACGTATATACGTATGAAAGTTCTGTAGTTTGAATACTTTCGTGAGCCTGTGATCGACTGATAGATCTACTGATCATTAGAACATGAATCACCGCAAGAAAGGAGGCGAGCTTCACGAATTACTACGAAGATCTCTCGGAAATCATTAGGTAACTTTTTCTTCTTGATTTCACTTGGTCCAACTATCCGACACGCAACTTTCTCTCGATTGATTGAGAAATCCGAGGATAGACAGACAGAGACAACAGAGAAAGAGAGAGAGAGAGAGAGAGAGAATCTTCACGAAAAAGAGAAAAAAGAAAGAAACGAGTACATCTACTAGAAGGCCCTTTTGTTTGTCACTCTGACGGTCACGTATCCCTAATCGTGGCTTGGCCCAGATTGCCGTACACGGAAAGCTTGCAAAACACCATGATCGATTTTCTTTCCCAACGTCGTTGTCGGCGCTCTCTCCGGCCGATCTGTTAAAGGAGAAAACGATCGTGGCTCGTGGCTACGTCCGGTTCGGTAATCGATTGCATCGAGCGTGAATATCTGAAATTCCAACCGCGACGGTTGTAAACAGGGGCGCCATCGGCGTGCGTAGCCTACGGGATCTCTCATAGGGCCCATCTCAGTGTACAGGCACCGCGTAAAATGGAATTTACCTTGGCGAAAGGTGAACGCGTTCTCGTTGGCGAGAAAGAAAGAAGCAATATAAAAAAAAAAAAAAAAAAAGAATTACTCCCACCGAGTGCCGTTTCGAACAGGTACCCTGACCTCTGTGCGAAACAATGTGTATACTCTCAACACATTTGACTGCCACGGTAATCATCGATGACCGTGTTTTCTATTTTTTGCAAATATCTTCGAATGATTAAAATAGGATAAATAGGATCATTGACGAATACAGCGAAGAGCGTAACGGAGAATTATATTTTGAACGACATTATATATATATATATATATATATATATATATATATAATGATATAACTTTGTAAGAGAAAATTATATAACAGTACAATATCCACTTGATTACGTTTCAAACGTAAAGAACTTAGGATAGTGCTGTTACTCTCGAAAATTGTAAAACATTCAAACATTTCTAAGAATTCAACAAGAATTTGGATTCATTATGATTTTGAAGATTGTAATTTTCTCTTTAGAACGATCCTTTCAAAACTTTGTTGAACTCTGAATATTAACAAATCCTAGTGTTTTGTCGTTTAAAAAGATTGGCTTCGTTCTTTTAAAAACGCAAAAATACTCGAGTACGAGGAACGTTTTATAAAATACGCTCGAGTCATTACAATTCTATTCTTAGTCACAGATACATTTATTTATCATAAATAACAAGTAACGATCTAGATCTCTCATGATTTTTTACGATTTCACAAGGCTAGAATTACGACAAGATTGCATGCTCGCAAGTTTTGCAACAATTATCTCTCTTATCGAATCGTTCAACTTGCATCACAAGTATCTGTTATGTAAACGACGTAAGAAGTCGTTTGATGTCGTGCACGAGAACGCGTCATCACACGAAATTTGCATCCTTTTTAAATTCTGGATTAGATACAATAACCACCATTGTAAGTGACGACAAGAATACACGAGCAACAAGTCTTATGAAGAAATAGACGATACTTCAGTTACACAGAGTGATACAATGAAGTCTTCATTAACTTCGGGAGATGATATAAAAATAGTAGAACCAATGTAAATGAACAATTTTCGACAAGAAAAGGGAGCCAAATGACAATGTGCCATTTTTCCAATGTGTCATTTGTACCTAGTTTAAAACGCGGCGAAATTAAAATTCTGGACTGAAGTCTCGAATATAACGCAATTTCAAATTATGCTTCAGTTCAATTATCTTCAGCCTTAGAACTTCATAAAAAAACATAGTACACGATTCAAGAGTCACATACGATACTTACACCAAATATGTACATATTATTTATTTATAATCTAACATAACTTCACAGAACTATCACATATTTATCAATTATAAATTAATTACTACTAATATTTATGCTATTGAAAATATAAGATTATCGTACAATGAAAAAAAAAATTTTGCTTACAATGGTTTTAATTTTTCTGTTACATTGTGATAATAATTCAATAAATATTATTATTATTTCAATGTAACGACAGTCATTTTCACTAGCAAAATAGCAAGTCTCGTGATGATATTTTGAAATATTAAATTTTCACCGATTGAAAGAACTGACGACCTATAATAATTAAAAAACAATTTGGTCTCGTTTTCCCTCGTTTCCAAATCGATTAATTTCGAAAATCCTATCAAGGAAAGGACATCTTCTCCCTTTGAATATCTTCTTTTTGTAGTACAATCATGTAATCTTAAACAACACACAAGGAAACACGCATTTTCCTGACGTTCATTACGAATTATTACTTCAATGACTATAAGCACTACACGCGGTATGAAAGCGAACGCAGACCTTAGCGGCAAATTTGCTACAAACCACACCGGGGTTTTTGGAGGTTAACCAACACCTACCTCTAGTCCTACCTTAGTTCAGCTTCGTCCATGTCCACAGATCAACGAAACAGACGCGCTGTTTCGTCGTACGTCTCTAGATCGCGCGTAGCAAGCGATATTTCAATCGGTTCGGACACGTTTCGTTATTAAACAAATGGAAAAATGGGCTGATTAATGCCACGGGCGGGTCGACGCTGACGTCGCGACGCCTGACGCGCGACACGCATGCTCTAACACCGCGGACCAATCAATTCCATTCGTGTGCCGGATATATACGTTTACTTTCTGGTGATTTTATTTAACTTCCTTTGCGCAACGTCGAGCATTCGAACGACAAAGAGTGAAGTTGGCAAAAACGGAGCAGACAGTTGACTGAAGTACTAAACTGAAATTATTAATTCGTCGGATCAACTTCGTCGTCAACATGACGTTCCATTTCCGATTCCTCTTCGGGCGATTTGCATCAGTTTGACCCTGTCACGTGGTGTTTGTTCCATGAATTTCACTTTTTAAAAAAGTTATCCGTGGTATTACGTAATTGCTGTAGGTATATTTGTGATTTCTATTCGACACGTGTTAGGCTACTTGGCATATTACATTTTCTATTTGCGATCGTGAAGAAAAATTCGTTTTCTCCTGTTGTGCGTAAAAATTCGCAAATTGTGAGCTATCCTTGAAATATATCAATTTAAAGAGATTGACGAATCCGAAGAAATTGGAGTATTTAAGAGATACTGTAATAAAATTTTTTTTTTGTAAATATGGTGTTCGGGTAAATTCACCTTTCCTTTATGGAGTTCTGTAATATGTCATTTCATTTCAACATATATTTCGTTGTCAAAGTCTTGACTGAGCAATATGTAAGTTGTTATTTGATAAGGCATTTACGTAAGTTTTTCGCATTATGTCATTCTCAACGTATTAATTATAAAAATTGAGGAACGTGTAACAAAAAGTACTTGGATAACAATGCTTTTGAAAAAACAAACTTGGAATGAAACAGAGACCTTGGAATGTAGAGACAAAAATCACAGACACGCGTAATATGTGCATTACAACGAAGTTTTCCTAGAAAAAGTCAGAGGTGAACAATGATTATTTTTGATATAATCATGGAAGATTATCGTAGAAAATTGTGGAATAAAATGTATGGTTTATTCGATGTATCAGACAAATTGTCAGTCTGCCTATATGTCAATATTCCTTGAATAATAACATTGAGCAAGCGACTTCGCTCAAGTTTCGCACGAATTGGAATCGGATTACGCGCGATTCCCGTTTAATTACGAAATTGAACAGCTGTGTACTGGATTCGTGTTAGCCGAGCTATACCGTTTGACTTACTTTTTGTCTGCATTGTACACGTAATCGTGATATTATGTTATCGATGATACGTAATCGTAACATTATTCTATATATATATATATATATATATATATATATATATATATTAGTTCAACTTTCTATGTTTTTTTAATTCTTCGTTTCTTACATAAAACATATTAAATAACCAAGGCAAAAAATAAGTTTCCGGTACCGGGAATCGAACCCGAGCCTCCTGGGTGAGAGCCAGGTATCCTAGCCACTAGACCATACCGGATTTCCGTGAACGAAACACAATGATTTCCAAATTTATGCTTCATATAAATCAATTATCATTACTTAATCACAATTATTCAAAATTTAATCTAAAAATAAGCCTCATATTTTAAATGTCTCGCTAAAAGTAATTTGTCAGATAAAATTATTTATTTACAATCATTTCATTTTTCGTGAATTTTTATAAGTCCAAGAAGAAATTATATTTTTTCCATTTCCATTCTTTTAAAGGGTTGTAAAAACAACTACTCACGGCCAAGTACCGGAACGTTTCCGGCGACGCATTTCTGGGTCCTTGTCATAGTCCTCGAGGAAGGGCACGTTCATGCACGTGTCGTCGGTATTGACATCCCCTTTATTCCTAACAACGCATCTCCAATCGAGCAGTTCGCTCACACTTCGACGTCTTGGCTTTTCTCTAACCATGTCCATTATCCATCCAACATTTCCTTTAAATGAATGGCTTCAGCAGCTTCGTGCTTGCTTATAAATATGGCTGCACATTTTCAGAGTTTCCTTTCGTAATAGCACATGTTCCACAAATCGAACGTTTAATAATTCCACGCACATATCGGGCATTTCAACATTCTTGATCTTTCGTATACTATATTAATTAATACTATAATATTTCATTGAAATTTTATTTATGGGTTTAGTTTTTATTCTGCAAAAAGTCGAGAGACCTTTCACGATTTCTATTGAACGCAATCGACATGATGGATACTCAATATTAATCTATTGCTTGTCACGTGACTCACGATTAACGCGCCAATTTCGAGAGATCTATAAGTAGTGATAGAATTTGAAATGATTCGAATATGTATATATAGAGAAAAGTTCGACTCACTTTGAATATGATTCGAAAATTAAAATTCTTGAACGTTTGATAAAGTCTTGAAAGTTTCTAAAAGTTTTTAAAAATCTTGATTGTATGTAATAAATGGACTGTGACTTTTATATATTTAAAAGAAATTTAATAATCCGTAGCCTACTGACGAATATTCGATAACTCGAATTTTCTGGATTCTGTTTAATCTGATAATTTTATATTTCACAATTTCGTATTAGTTTCTAAGATACTGAATGCTCAGCACGTTATCAAACTCTGTCGCAACTTGCAAGACTTTCGAAACTTAAAATCTATCAGGATTTTCAAGAATTTCAGAACTTCGAATCATGTTCGAAGTGATTTGAATTTTTCACAGAAAGAAATACAGGTTCAAGCCGATTCGAAATGTCTCAGATCCCCATTACTACTTATAATGCACCACTTTCTTTTCTTTGTCATTCTCATTTGCGCAACAAAAGATTATTGATTCATGTACAAATGTAGACTTGATAAGAGCTCGTTAAAATAAAGAAAATTTTTGTTAAATTATAGTTGATGCCACTCGCACGCGCCTGCAAATGAAACTTAGAAAGTGTTGCGCAATCCTTCACCTGTCGTTCGTAAGTTTGCCTTCATTTTATGCGCACATCGTGTAATTTTCACGACTTTAATATTTAAACGAACGACTGCGTTTACTGATATGACAGTGCAACAATTTTATTAACACAGTTCGTATGAAACGATTAAGTCTGTTTGGTTACTGCACGAGCTTATGACCTGCTTTCCATAACCTTCGCGAATTTCAATCAGGCGGAGACATTCGCGTTGTTTATCGTTTGATTTACTATGCCTGATTTGCTCCTTGATTTTATACATCTCAAACTATTCTAATGAGAATGTATTTCCTAACAAGTTTTTTTACACGTTTGATGACTGACACTGTGTAATAGAAACAAATTTACATTTTATTTTATTTTTCACAATTTATATATCGAAACTTATATGGAAGAGAAATCAGTCTAGAATACTGTATTTTATTAAAGAATTTTTTCTAGTTGATATTGAAAGTTTACCGCGATTAGAAATCAGTCGCTGATATTTTAAAATTGCCTCCGAATTTGGTATCAAAGATTACATACACAATAAGAAATGAATCACTTTCCGAGAGTTTCCTGTTCGACCGTTCAGTACCGCTCGTCGATCGTTTAATCGCGAAATTACACACAACTATTTTTAAAAGAGAAAGCATACTTACAAGGCCGGGGAATTCTAACTTTTAAACGTATCGTCGCGAGTAAACAAATATGCGTTTTCGAGACACGCTGGGCTAGTTCGCGAATAACAGTGCCTCGTAGGGAGATCCTTTCGGTAGAAATCGATCGCGTCGAATAGAAACGAGGCCTCGAAACCGGAATTCTCCTGTTGAATGAAACGGCCGCGTATATACAGCACAGTGACGAGCCGTACCTCGATCGACGACCGCTCCGAGTTCACTGAGCAACGACTTTACCGGCTGCAGCTTCTGAAAGGCACTTAGGGCTTTCTAACTCACGCCCCTCCCCACCGCCATTCCGTACCAACTATCTGAATGTACGCGATAAAAAAAATATATATGTCGCGGTGGTGGCAGCCAATCGTGGCCATCGACACTTGTAATTTCATTCTGTCGTTGCAAATTTGATTTCTAATTTTTTTTATCAAACAGATCGATAAAATGATTCCACCGATGTTAATTAGACAGATGATGATCGTTTGTTCGTTGACATATTTCATCATTTTGTTTTGTGATTGCAAGATTTCTGTAAGTCCTGTAGATTTTTAATCTGATAATAATCGTTTGATTCAGATCATCATTAGGCTTCTCATTATTTCGCTCTGTGACTGTAGATTTTCTTGCAAATCTTTTAATCTGAGGAAAATCTTGCGGATTTGTTGGACATTAATTAAACAATCGTTCGATCATAATACACTTTCGTGTTATAAATAATTTTATTTCATCACTGATTGCTCCAGAATAATAAGAGTCTTTCATAAGCAAATGTGATATATATATGTATATGTTTAAATTCGTTTGATTTCATTTAATTTCATTTAATTATCAATTACTGTCAATGACACTCCAGAATGAAGTTTTTTCATTCGAGACTAGTTTGTTTTCTTGAAGACTCGAAAATACTTGTTGCTTCGCGCCTGCGTTCCAGATGGTTTTCTGGAGCTTTCAACAGTAGACAGCACGTGCACTTGGACCCCTTTTTCGCGTTCGCGCCCTTTGTTCTCGTTAAAGGAAGAGTACTTGAAAGAACGAAGATTGCTTTTCACGGTAGCCTCGACTCTAAGTCAAGCTAGTCGCTAACCGGTGAAAGCGACAATGAAAGGCGAACGAACGGCTAACTGGTTCATTTGTAAAGAGACCTTACAGCTACTCGAGAGTCTAGATCGAGCTGAACTCGACCTATTTTTTCATTGTTCTTTCCACAATCTAATAGAGTATCCGATTATTCATCACACCACCGATAATATCATATTTTCACTTTTTTCTATTTTCGATGGACTATTACGTTATATTCACTTTGCAACGATTTTCCACTATTTTTTGATTGATCACTCTGTAACGATGGTCTTTCTCTATTTCTTGTTTGTTAAAATATCGAAAGAAATAACTGCTGTACAACGATTATTTTTATCTACTTTTTGCTTAATAGAGAGTCGTATCGTGTGACCTTTCATAGTCTCTCTCTCTCTCTCTCTCTCTCTCTCTCTCTCTCTCTCTCTCTCTCTCTCTCTCTCTCTCTTTTTTTTCGCTAGACTATTACTTTTTGCTAGAATATTACATAATAATCACTCCGACAGCGATAATTTTTATGCGTACTTTGCTCAGTAAAAAATTGAACTCTTGCGTTCATTCTCTTTTTTTTTTTCCTGAATTTTTCTTCTCTCAGAAACGTTGTATCTTGATAAGACAAGACCGTAGTTGACTTCCGGCCATCGACTTCGTGGCCCAATGTTGTTGAACCCGAAACTGTTGTGTCGAACTGGTTGAAGCATATACCGTGGACTTAAATTTGTAGTACGAGCAAAGTCAGGGCCGATTCTATGCCTCAAGACGAGACAAAAACCAAGAGTAACAAAATCGCTTTTTCACAACACACTATTTTTAAAGAAAGGAGAAATTTTTTTCAAGCGAAAAAATTTTGTTCCACATCTTCGATTTATATTTGCATCTTTTCGTAAAGACACTTGAAAAAATAGGACGGAATACCTTATAGCTTTGATTCATTTATTAAATATTATGACAGGCAACGTGTTTTCAACATCTATTTTATATATCTTATGTTGTGTGCATTCAAGTTTTCCGTAAATGCATAAAAATCCGCAGTTCAATAATAAGTATCGTTACATCAAGTTTTTAAATTTAATTTTATCAAAAGCAAAGCCTTCATTTTTGAACCATAGAATCTGCCTGGCTTTGCTTGTAACGCGAATTTAGGCTCATCGTATAAGTACATATCGTGTAAGTAAATAAAGTTCGATTTCTCGTCGCGAAGAAAATATTTCTCGCGAATACGAGGCGCTCCATTCGACGCCTCGTCGATTGCATAACAAACAGTGGTATGTTCTGCGAGAAGTATATATAACAAGCAGGTCGTAAGGCATAACTGTAAACCAGTTGCGTGTAATGCAATTATGGTATGAAAGTGATCAAAATTTATTGCGGCCGACAGTGCCCGCATTGCAAAACTAATGGGGACGAGAAACAAACTGAGGTGTCCCGTGGAAAAACAGGCGCCTTGTCAGGGTCGTGTCATTATTTCCATTTTTTCCTCAATGTTTGAATAAAAATGACATTTCGCTTTTTAATTCTTTCGTCACACTAAAATTGATTCTCTGCAGTCTTTCCAGTCTATTTTAGTTTATTTTACACTAAAAGTTGTCTCTAATCCGTAAGTGAACCAGTCGCGATCATATTTAATTTCAAATTTACAATTGCATGATCTGTTGATATCGTTGTTTGAGAATTTACCTAGTCCTTTATTGTCTCGTTATATTAATAAAAGAAACGTTTATCTACCAATTCGACATATGTAAATTAAACAAATTCCAACTATTAAACTAAAGTTGAAAGTTCAGAGTTGAAATCGGACGTCACGTAGCAAGAAAGAGTTCTGCGTGAACTATTGTGAACTATTAAATAGATAACACAGTCATTTGAAAATTGTAGAGAGACTTTTGAGAAGATCAAGAATTATGCTGCAAGTTATTACTTTCATCTTTTATTTTTAACTGTATTTCGATTATCACGACTTAATCTGAAGAAAATTATCCAGAATGTAATAACTAAACATGCTAAATATTTATTAGTTGACATTTTAAAGCTCAAAGCTAACCAAATATAACATAATTAGTGTTCTGAGCTATTGAGAGTTACTTTGAAAGTTATTTTATTCATTTGAAAGACGAATTATCGTTGCTATTTTACTTTGGATGCTCAAGAAAAGAAATCTGGCTGCAACATGTCTACAAAGATATGTCATTTTCCGTACGCATTGATCTAATGGACGAGTACTTTCCACGGGAAGGAAACGCTCATAAAGTTGCCATTTTATGCATTTCACGAAATAAGATACTTTCTCGCGGAGGAATATAAAACCGGTGGTTTAAGGACAATATTGCGGTTAACAATGAGGTTACGTCCTTCAACAAACGCTTTAGAAGTGGCCAACAGTAAATGGAAACGAACGTACAGGTGGTCGTCACATTTCCCCGAGTTGAATTGTCACGACAAACAGGAAAGTGGAGAATTATGCAAATCTCACGAATGGCTCTCGATTGAAGTTGAAGGAAAGTGTGTCGTAGAAAATAATACCAGTTGAAATAATATTGGAGGGGTAGGTTTAGGGTGTGGTGACAATACAATAGAAATTCTTCTTCTTCTATTTTTCTTTAATGTCGCATCGACAGTAGTTTATGTTTTTGAGATACTCTTTGTATGTCATTTTGAGAAGTCAGGTTTATGTTTGCGTTGATTCCGTATTTCTGTCTTTGGGTTTCTATGGTGTGGCTTTCTTCTAAGGCTTGAATTTAATGGGATTTCAATAGAATCATATTTGTCCGAAATTACAGTGGCCACTTTTCCGCTGGCGTGGTTTTCGTTTATTCGATTTTTGACGAAGGTGTTGAGATGTTTTAGTATAGGCTGGTGATTTCTTCTTTTTTTTTTCAAATTTGTTTCTCGAAGGCAAATAATATCAGGGCTGAAATTATTTATGAGAATTTGGAGTTGTTCGTAATGAGTATAGTAACGGTTTATGTTCCACTGTATTATTATTTTCATAATGTATTTGGAAGGGCTTTGGATTTGGATTTTGCTGCGATTATTTCGGATTCAGCTTTCGGATGGGCAGCTAAATAACGTTTCAAGTGTCTCTGTCGCTTTTGTGAGCTTTTCGCAGAGTCGATGTATTCTGTTTTTTATGCTTCTTTCGTTTAGATGGGGGTAGATTTCTTCAAGAGTTTGAACAAGGGTCGGAATGATATCGATAGTAGTTTATTGCGATTTCCAATGGATGTGCTGATCCGATGTCTTGGAGGAGGCTCTTGATCTGGGAATAATTTAGCTGGGAGTGTGAAGGATTTTTTTTATTTATTATTTCTTTTGCTGGGGCTAACATTTCCTCCAGTTTGGCGGAATCGGAAACTGGAGATTGGGGAGGAAGTGGCTTTAGTTTGATTATTGCGATTTTTTTTTTTTTTTTATGTGGATTAATTGGTGGAGGCATAGAGACTCTGTCATTTAAGCTAACATAGTCCGGTTTGTCGTCAGCTGATGATTGTGACGGTGGTCTTTTGTAACTGAGAAGGATTGGTGGTTGCTCTGTAGGTAATTTGTTCGTTGTTTGATTAGGATTGTCAATGTTTGTCTCGGTAGTGATGGGAATCTTCTTTACCGGCAGTTTGAAGGATTGAGTTGGTGTGGGAATCGTTGTATTTGTATTTGGGATTGTCGTTATGTTTGAATTTTGAGTTAACAGGCAACCTTTCGCTAAGTGACCTTCTTGTTTTTCGGAAGCAGAGAAGGCTGTCGATGGAGGTGAAAATACGGTATGATGTATCTTCAAAAGTTATTAGGAAGATGGATGGGATTTTTCCAATGTCATCGGGATCAATGTATGCCTGTCTTCTGAAATTGAGAATGTGAGTGTATTCCGGGTCGGTCATTCCTGCTTTCAGGATTGTTATTCTGGAGCATAGCTTGACGTTGTTTCTTTTGAAAATTTTTTTCAAATTTTGAGTTGAGTATGACCGGGGCGACGTTTGATAGAATTATTCTTTGGGCCGGAGTTAATATTGGTCTTAAGTTTAGCATATTGTTGTTGACCGTTATTGTTTTACGCAGATTTGTTAGCTGTAGCACAGTTTCTTTTTTATCAAGATATGCGCAAATTATTTACTAACACTAACACTATAATAATATGGATTGGAACTCGTAAGCGGGACTCGTATCGGACGTCCGTACAGTATGACGGCTAAACTGAGACTATAATAGAAACTAATGACGTACTTTGTTCGGATAATGGAATTTATGGCACAATCGTAAAAATTTTCCCGTGTTTACGTGGGAGAGGATTATTTAATTTAAATTAATTTGTACAAAACAACAGAAATATAAAATTTCTAATAAAACTGAAATAATTTTTTGTTTGATCTTAAATTTGACTAAAAATTAAAATTCTTTCAATTCTGACGCAAAAGATAAGACTAAAGTTTAATAAATTTTAATTTTAACTCTGTGAAATTCAATACATAGTGTAAAATTATAATGTATTACATACACATTCTACTAAATATCAGAATACAATCTTTTTAATTATAATTTGAAAACAATAACGAGAATAATTACAATTTAATTATAATAAAACACGTATCTACATTTAGAAAGCATTTAACGATAATTTCATGCAAGTTGTAGTATTTTGCATCTTATATAAAATTTAATTATCATACAGATTTGAGAAATAGGAATTTTTCGTATAAAACGCTGAATATTTATTTTATAGTTATTGATATGTATATGATTGTTTCCCAGTTATTATATTTTTAAGCATAATAATATTAAAGTATTTAAAATTACAGGAGAATATCTTTATGAAAGTGGCATGTAATTTGTAAATAGCACTGCTGGTGTAGTGGTATCATGCAAGATTCCCATTCTTGCGACCCGGGTTCGATTCCCGGGCAGTGCAACTTTATTTTTTTTTTTTTCCTTTCAAAAAAAATATATTTTTCTAAAACTATGTATCTACCTAATACTTTTTATACATAAAAAATTTAATCTAAATATTGTATCGATTTTTTACTTGACACCTTTTACCACTGCACCTGCCATTTCAATTCGTACTTACACATTTTAGCATCAGTAGTTGAAAGGGAAAGTATTCGGTCAGAAGTAAAGCAAGAAATGTCACTGGCTTTTATAATAAAATTTCGTAGCACCGTGTTTTTCATTTACGCTCGTATCTCTACAAGCTTTAATATCAGATCTAAAGTAAAAATATTATTCAAACAACCACTTCGGATACTTCAATCCTCGTTATCGCGACAATTTAAGGCGAAATTTTATCCGGAATTGTTGAACTAACTCGGACTTAACTTGTCTTATTACTGATAACGGTAACCATACCTAATAATTTTATCGATGCATGAATATCGTTTGAGCAAAACCGCCCTACTCAGTATCCAGCCACTACGTTGCATCACTATATACCGGTTATCACTATACTGAAACGACTTGATACTTTTCACCCATCGGCAAACTGTTTTGTTGACGAAAGAAGGAGAACAAAAATGTCTGATGATAACCTTGGCGATAACCTAGCGAACTGATTGTGAGTCGCGTGTTTTACCCATACATTATGATTTTTGATTGATTTGCGGATTCAGATTCTGGATTCGCATGCTACTTATCTTCTCCAAAGTTAATCTATGCTCCATAAAGTTATCTCTCCCCATAAATTAGACACGTGATGCGTATTACTTCAAAACAACTATCAATTAATCATAAAGTCTTGTCTTATTGATTTGAACGTATTCTTGGAGGAGGATGTAACATTACAATAACCTGATGATGAATGAATATGAATAATAATTTCTTTGTTTAGAGATATCTTATTTTTAAACTGTATTTTTATCTTTGCTTTAAATATACGAATCTGTGTGTGTTCATTGAAATATTACAACCTCAGATTCAATTTTTGCATCTTTTAACATTGGATTAAGATATTAAATTCGTAAAGATTAATGTGTAAAATCATAAAATCACACATATAAAAAACATAATTATATAACAATTATAAACGAAAATATATAAAACTATTACGCTAGAAAATACATGTACGTATATTGTCAATAATAAAACTATACACTTAAGGATTAATTATTCTTGAAAACTTTTACATGTAAAACTATTGTCACCAACTGATTGAATATTATGTCAATTTCATCAATAAGAATAATTAGTTTTTATAGATAACACTACGCATTTAAGAGTTAATTTACCCATGGCTCTCAATCAACTTCATGTATGAAACTATTGTTCCGAATGAACTTAAAATTATTTTTATTACAATGAGAAGTCGTAACGAAGAAAGTGATATTTGAGCCAGTTTTTTGGCGTCGATGGTCGTAAATGAAAGTTGCCAAAACGACCGTGAATTGGGGTAACTTTCTTAATTCGACAGGACCAACTCGTTTTCGAACGTCTGGAAACCAGTATTCTCGAGCGTGTCAATTGCACCGCGAGAAAGTTCTTTCTAAAGCTCAAGGTTAATTTCGTTAAAACAACACGTCTGACTGAAAACTAGTTTCATTTTTAACAGTCGCAGCGTTATGAAACGCAACGCTATACTTTGAAGAACTTAGCAAATAAAATAATCGTATTTAGCAAGCAAGCGTCATAGGCAATTCGATGAAAAAGCTATTCTACATTCAAATTTAAGGATAAAAATAATCTAGAAATAATTGAAATACAATTACAGAACAATTAAACGAGATGCATGCATAAAATTATACCAACATTAATATGACACATCGTGCAAGCTATCAAAGGAAAAAAGGAAACGACTTTGTGTGCGAGAAAACTTGCCTCTAAAAATGGAAATAAAAACGGATGCAGACGTCAAACAAAACACTGAAACGTTGTAACATAGTGTTCCACGACAGTATTGCAGTACTTGTAGAAATTTTTTACGGATATATATTATGTACGTTGTGCCAAAGAATTTAAAATATTATTAATATTGTAGGAAGATTTGAATATTGTGGTTATATTGGTAAAATCTGAAAGCTTTATTACTTTGGTTATTATTTAATTATTACTTACTTAATATAAACAGTTGTTTGTGATTTAATGTAAAAATTTTAATACACATAATATTTAATTACTATTTATTTATGATATTATTATTTTAAACTATAATTGATTATATTTAAAATCCAGATTTATAAATTATATTTAATATATTTAGATATATTTGATATTCTCATTAAACGAAAACTATACGAAAAAATTTTGTTTCATTTAAAAATTATGTTTCAAGAGCTAGAATATATACAGAATACAAGTTCAAGGAGATTCTTCATAAAAAATTTAGAAAAAAATATAGAATAGATTTTTTTTTTTTTTTCGTTGAAGATCTAATTTTCAAAGAAATCGAGATTGAAAATTCAAATTTGAATCAAAATCAAGTACATTTGTATTTGGTTGATTTAAGACTAAGAACAAATTATCGAAGTTATTGTATTACGTATGAAAATGTATAAATCGAAAATATGGAATCAAATATTTCTTTAAAATACCTATACGAAGTACTTTAAGTAATCGAGAAAATTAAATTTGAATAGTTATCAAATAGATATGACCTCTGTTTCTTTGAAAATGGAAAATTTTATTCTCTTTTTTTGACTTTAAAATAACTTCTTGCTTATTACTTATTCGTCAAATTTACATGTTCGTACTAATATAATCACAATATAATCGTATCTCATTACAATAATAATAAAATTTAAAGTTTCATATTGTTGCATTTAAGGTATTCGCAAAAGTTTATTGTAGTAAATGTTTAAATACTTTTGCGAGTTGTCTGTGCATATATCGTTTCTTGTTGCATAAATTTTTATATTCCAGAAGTGACATTCAATAGAATATGTATTAGTTCATGTTGAACATACGAACGAATACTAATTATATAGTATTTGTTAAAATTGATTAACTCTTAATTTTACAAGGAATCAAATTTTATCAAGGATCCATTTGGATCAGGTATTTACCTCTCACGTGAATAGTATTCTTAATTTTATAGAATTTCACTACTATTTTTACATTCTATATTTTTTTCATTTAATGCAACAATGCATTTTAAGAGATATATGCTTCTAATCTTTCAGAAAAAATAGATTTACTAAGAAATTTGAATTTTCAATCGTTCATAGCAATTTTATAAACTTCAAAGCTTATTATTTTTATATCACAAGACAACTAGCATTTCGAAATTAAACAGAGAGTTGAAATACCATTTTTGGAATATAAAGTTCATCTGTCCCGAAATTTCTACATAGTATCTACTGTATAAATATACATTTCATTCAAATTATTGCAAAATGATAAAGTAGGACTTTTTTAACATGCTGATGGCGCCAGTTACAAAGACACAAACGTTAAAAAGTAGAAATCTCCGTTACCTTCGCGGCTCCACTGCCTCCAAGTAATCGACTGTTAACTCGCACCGCGTGTTGCTTCAAGAGAAACAGAAATGGTTAGACATCAATGAAGAATAGGTTAGTCAAGTGACGTGTATCAAATTCTTAACATTTGGACGAAATTTAGCTGTATCACATGTTCCCAAACTACGACAACTAGTTACTTATCCCGGATTAATAAGTAGACACTGTATATAACACGGAAAGAATTGGAAATGTTAACAATTAAAATAGATATCGTGAGGAAAAAACTTGTTCGACTTGATGTCTAGAAACTCATTATTAATATGCAAAGATTTCATTCACAGACAAAAATTAAATCTTGCCTCGCCAACAGCTGCGTAATAACGATCATTGTTAATTAAATATCGATAGTATAGTAATTCTAACGATCACGATGTGTTGTTACATTGTTACATTGCTATGTACTATTCTAAAATGGAAAGCATTGTTACAAATAAGAATGGCAAGGTTCGTTTCTGGCCTTGGCCTAGATCGTTCGATTCATCTCGGTGAAGGGTTTCGATCGAGACTTACAAATAAAAAGAGTCGGGTCTATCAAAAAGAAAATGAAAAGAGGTTCATACAGAACTCCAAATATGTATTTCTCTCTTCAATAATCTGCTTATATTGGTTTGTGAATAAAACTACATATTTTTGTATGAAATATTCTAAATGGTATAAATATTCATAAATGATCAAAGTACAGGTTCGGTAGCTGAAATACTTTTGGCTGGCTTTCATTTTGAAAAAAATTATTACAAAAATGTGAGTCTGCGTAAAAAAACTGCAGTCTATTTTTGTTATTATTTTGAAAGGTCCAACATTTTTGAAATGCATAACCTTTGTAGAAGGTGCAAATATGATCTATCGTATAGTAATGTTATTTTGGCAAAGAACTGAACTCGAACCAATCGCTTCGAATGCAATTATGTTGACCATTACACCACCATTGTACATATATAAAACAGGTGATGAACAACACATCGTGACCTAATACAAGCCAATCGATATCGCAACTGGTTTGAGCCTTCTTTGGCCTTGACTTTTACGCCAACTTCACGGAAATATTGTATCCATAGATATCACCATCACTTGTGACTGTATTTTATAATCAATTGTCGTGTGTGATTCTTTTATTTTAAACGTGATTCTTCCATAGACACGCTCGTTGGTCTAACAGGAGTCGGAGCCAATTTATTTTCGTCCAGTTGCTTCTCTTAATTATACACGTGAAAACGATCGCGACTATTACGTCGAAATGACGTCATGCATTCGCGTACGATTTATGAAATTCAAATCAGAATTCCATAATTGAAATGACCTATCGATCCCGACAACACGTAGATCGTTCTCGAGTTTTCTTCAGATAAAAAATTAAAATATACACTCAGGCTTCAATCTCTTGTCAGTATGAACAACTACACGTGTTAGTCAATTAGTTTCACAATGTATTAGTACAGGAATATACCTGAACGTTTGCTGTTTATCGTGCATCTTGGTGACGGCCGTTTTTTTCGGTACGTTTTCATCCAACTCGAGGTCCACTATCGCCCTAGCCAACTGTAAATCCCTCTCGTTCATCCTGTTTAACTTTTTCTCTCTTTCTTCGATTGCAAACTGATCCTCTCACAGTGAAGAACGATTTGTTGTGTGGCGATTGGAAAACAACGTTGATGAGTACACCGTGAATCGGTAGGGAATCTAGTTGCCAGAACCACACCGAGAGATGTCTCGTTGCGTACTGAAAGCTGAATACTCGCTCACGGACGTAACCTCGAGGTTGTCGAGCTTATTCCAATGGAATTCTCTTTCCCTTTCTCTCCAATCAACACATATGTCGTGCAAAATACCGGCCGGACGAATAAAACCACAAACGTGGAGGAAGTTTTGCGATAAAACGGTTCTATTATCATCGGTCGGAGTCCTAGCTATCTGCTATTTCGCGATATACTCGCAATCAGTCGAGCCGTTCGTTTCGAATTAATTCTAAGTAATTTTCGCCTTATTTCTCTCATTGGCTTCCTTAGCTGCTTACTTCAAACAGACGTCAAATGATTTTTCATGGTCGTTCGTTTTTGCTCGACAGTTCAACTCCGATTAACTTGGACTTCAATCGTCTACGCAATGCTTATGTAAAATCAAATGGAATAATTGCTTTAATGTGCAACTTTATTTTTTTGTCTAAACATCTTGTCACAGATCTACGTAATTCAGTATTGTAAATGCTTTTTGAATAATGTAACTTTATATTCTATGAGGAAAGGATTTAATCCTGCATCATTTTCAATGTTGTGAGTTTCATATCGAAATATGTAATCTTTGCAACAGAAGATCTCAAAACTGTCTACGAGATATATGAATAAACTTAGCATCTTATGGAATTCGGTGTCCCATGCTCTGAAATACCGACATAGTAAAAAAAATTTCTGGGTTTTTTAGCGCACTCTATGCTTAAACGACGGTGAGTTTGGAAACTACAGCAAGTAAAACGATCGAAGTTGAACTAGTGAAGGCGCCTGAATTATGATTTTTAAAACCCATTACAACAAAGGTGTGCGAGAACCTGAAACGTCGGGTCGGGTCGGGAACAGAAAATTTCGAATTTATCGGGATTCCCGAAAGAGTTGGGATTCGGGAAAGGATTATTAACAAGAATAAATAGTTCGTTAAAGTCCACGCCTTCAACTATATCGAAAGGTCGCAGATATAGAACCATCATTCGAGCAATTCCTTCTGTTATATCTTTTGGTTTAACAATCTTTCTCGTATCATTTTGTACATGCGACAAATTTTATATCGATTCAGTTTCTTTCTTTTCAAGTACATCTACTTGTGTTTGGATGCATATGCTTCAAATGGCGTAATAAACCAGTAGTATTTGCATACTTAGTTTTAAATTAATGGTGACAATGTGTGCACTCCACTTTTGTATTATCTTTTTCCTGAAAATGTTCCCAAACAGAGCTTCTCTTTACCATCTTCCTTTACACGATATCTTTCGCACTAATTCCTGCTACCACAACTTTACTCTCACTATCATTCGACATTTTTTTAAATCTTTATTAAATTTACACAGATTTTGAAATATACGTCTGAGCTTCCCGAATTTCTCAGCGATACTGCCCAACAGCGTACATAATGTCCAAGTACTAAGAACGCAGTCACACTTTCGTTTACACCAGGTCACACGATTCTTAAAATTCGTGTTTCCAATAACTTCACTGGCAGAAGAAATTGAATTGTGTATTTACATATTTTGTAGGCTGCTAGACAGCATTGTAGAGTAGTTCGAGAAACGGTAGCCGGATTCTCGAAATCTTCGGAAATCTCGAAATTTTGGGGAACCCGACCCGACCTCTTCCCGACTCTTTCTGACCATCGGGTTCCCGATCTCGCACACCGTTATATTACAATGTCAAATTTTTAATAGCGAAATGTGAAGCTAGCAGGGCTGGGGAAAATTTGAAATAATTTGATATAAAATAGCAAACACTGAAGTATTTGAATAAATAAATACTATTTAGAAATACTATTACATTTAATGATCAAATGAAATACTATTTGGAAATATTATTTCATTTAACACTTAAATTAAATACTATTTCATTAGACGTTTAAATCATAAGAAAATACTATTTATTACTTTCACTCGGATTCAAATATCGAAAATAATGAATTGAAAATAAAACAAATTTTAAAACTAAACATATTTCGCAACTGTCACTCGCTATCTTCCATTCTGTTAGGTGATACATTATGAATGTCGACGAGTGTAGCAACCAAGATTAGTATGTGAGTTGCGTGAATGTTGTGTATTGGTAGTTACGCAAAAAACAGAAGATGAACGAGATGAAGAAGAACGAGTAGTATGGTGCATGTGCGTCTAAGATATGATAAAAATATAAACGAGATACGTGTATACGTACATATATATAAAATATTTTAAAAACCAGCCCAAATAAATTCTACCGAAAATTTGATTGGATATAAGACAAATTAAAGAAAAGAAGAAAAAACAACCCTCTGATTTGCAGAAATAATTATTGTACAAGAAACAGTTAATCCTAGACATTCTAAAAAATTTCTGTAACAAAAATAAACAAATTCGCATGAAATATTCTCCATACGAACTTTGTATATATTAACCTTAAGCGATACGGATGCTCATTATCAATTGAACTTCCGGCGTGTGCACATCGACCAAAATTTAGAAGTGAGTTTTTAAATAATATTTCTGAATATTCTACTTGTTTAAACATTATCTAATATTACAAATAATTTACTTGCAACAATTAAATTCTCTTCTGTAATATTTCTAAGTGTTATTTAAAATATTTAATTTATAAGAATCTTGAACAATGTACTTAAGAGAAATGACTTATTGAATGAAATGATTAATTTAATTGTTTAATAATAATATAAAAATTGTGAAAATTATAAAATAGTGTAAAATAGAAATATTGTAGAAATAAAATAATTTAATTATTAAAAATTCAATTGTTTCAAATGTATTAAAATGTATATAATTATTCAAATTGTAAAATAATGCATTTAGATCATATTTTTGTATATTATTTAACAAATTTAATTATTAATTTAATCAATCATTGAACTTCAAAGCATTATTTCATAGTTTGAACATTTCATTATAAAAATTAAATTAAATTATTTAGAACAAGGGAAAAGACAGTTACATAATACATATATTCTTTGCAATTTGAAACAATAAGCGAGTGAAAATTTTTATATGTTGTGCGATTACTCTGACGCGACGATCACTGCTTAACTCGATTTTTGACCGTATAACTTATCTCTAGATACATTTCTATTTAATATGCATCAATGCAGTTATAACTTAAAAATTAATATCATAAAAGTGTAAATTTAGCTTTAGCCAGTTGTAGATAAAAAAATTAATAAATTTTTACGTTTGACATTGAAAGATATTTATGAAAGTGTAACCTTGTGATAGAAATCAAAAAACTACTGATTAGTATAATAGAGGAATTGTTTCTCGAAATACTAAAAAATATTATCAACAATTCCGGGTTACTGACGATCGGAACATTATAGTAACCTTCAGCGGTACGGAGATTCATTATCAATTGAACTTCCGTCGTGTGTACATCGACCAAAATTTAGGAGTGAGTTTTTAAATAATATTTCTGAATATTCTACTTGTTTAAACAAAATCTAATATTTCGAACAATTTACTTGCAACAATTAAACAATAAACTCTCTTTTGTAATGTTTCTAAGTATAATTTAAATTTTTTAACTAATAGTTCATAAGAATCTTGAACAATGTACTTAAGAGAAATGACTTATTAAATGAAATTATTAATTTAATTGTTTAATCGTAACATAAAAGTTGTGAAAATTATTAAATAATGTCTAGAAATATAGTAGAAGTAATTTAATTGTTTCAAATGAATTATTCAAACTGTAAAACAATGCATTTCGATGATATTTTTGTATACTAACAATTTTAACTATTTACTTATGACAATTGACAATTAATCAATGACTGAATTACCAAGCATTATTTTATAGTTACAATAATTCATTTATAATAATTAAATTATTTTATTTACAATAACGGAAAAGATAGTTACATAATACATATATTTCTTGCTGTCTAAAACAATAGAAACGAAATTTTTATATGTCGCGCTTATATGTGATTCTGCAGCAACGATCACTTTTTAACTTGATTTTTGACTACATAACTTTTCTCTACATAAATTTCTATTTAATATACATCAGTGCAGTTATAACTTAAAAATTAATATCATAAAAGTGTAAATTTAGCCTTAGCCAGTTGCAGATAAAAAAATTAATAAATTTTTACGTTTGACATTGAAAGAT
>NW_025108662.1:0-1650 GCF_011392965.1 Frieseomelitta varia
TTTTTTTTTTTTTTTTTTTTTTTTTTTTTTTTTTTTTCAAATTACTCGACGAATTAATCGACGAGATTCAGCTATAACACCACCGAGCGGACTCTCGCGCGTCTCCGGCTGGTTGTCGCTGTCGTTGTCGCGCGCTTTCCTAATTGGGAGCATCGGGACATCGATTTAAACAGGTGAAACGTCATCGAACAGAGGGGCAAGGATGGAGTAGAGCCAAAGGACAATTAACGAGACAGCTGCATCTGACACTCCCAGCGAGGTCGCGTCTACTACTCGATCACTCCGCGATGATGGCTTTTCAAAACACACCTCTACCCCGTTTAACCTATCCCTATATTGTGCGCCGCGTCAACGTGGAATGGAGTTTCCCCGCTTTCGTTTACTTTCTGACAGCCCGTGGACCGATCGTTCTCGCGAAATTGGCTAATTCCCACGTCTCCTCCCCCCTCATTTTCCCTACTTTACGTACACTACATGTATACGTATTCATCATATTTCACACTTTCGCGTCCAATTACTTCCATCTTTCTCTCCGCCGGTTTCTCCAACTTCTTCTCGTATATTCTTGTCTTCTAATTTCGCCGCAGCTGCTCCGTCATCGTTCATCCTCCCACAGTTGCCACTTGCGACTATGGTTCCTCTTCGTAATTTCAGGCCGTGCGAAAGAAATCAATGTAACAGCCATTAATTGAAACGAAGAATGACGAGAATGAACAGTAGCAGAGACACGTCGTAAGTGTCAAACGTCGAACTTTCAATTACTGTAATTACTGTAATTTAATACATATGAATATAACACAGTAAATGTTTATCAACATATTATTGTGATGTAATCACAAGTATTATCAACGTGCTATTGTTTGGTGTAATAGCGCATTAAAAAGAAAACGTGTTTTGCTTTTCGTTTATATACGACTGGGATTGCAAAACTTCGGTAATCTTCCACCTTCTGAAAAAATTTGATGCCTGCCGCTTGCGTTCTTTGTGTTTAACTTTGTGTTTTTCGAAAAAAAAGAAAAAAAAAGAAATTTACCCTTCCGGACTTTTTCAGCTCTCAACCCTTTCTCTCGTTTTCCAGGTATAGTGTCGATTTCGTTGTCTCGGCTGATGTAACCGAATTTTCCGCCCCGGTCATTACGCCTCCCGATATATTCAGCGCGTTCACGTGCATCCTGACGCAGAATCGTCCGCTTTGGCAGCTGGGGGAGGATGGCGGAACATCCGACGCTTAGACACGTGACGGAGAAACGGGCTGCATCAATGGCAGTGATGGGGAACGAAGTATGCTAAAATGATTACGGATGTGCAATGACGCGTTCAACGATCAGCATGCTCCCGGGCGCTGATTTAATTGTGCGATACTACTCGGAGGCACGCACTGTGATGGAGTGTAACGCGCGCTACGTGCCATCTCGTTGGTTTTAACTCGACTTTCCCCCTTCTCAGAGGGCGACAGTTTTCTTCAATTGCTGATCTTTTACAATTTCCTGACAATTAACGTGAACATTTGTAATTGTACGATGCGATGCGTAATGGCACGATATCTGAACAGAACGCCTAGAGTGAAAGCACTAGAAGAACGTGAAAGTGAAAGAGAAGAATTTATGAAAACAGTTTTAAATGACATTCAGTCGACACTCAATAATTCAC
>NW_025108662.1:1817-16784 GCF_011392965.1 Frieseomelitta varia
TTTTTTTTTTATTAAACAAAAACATCAGGAAAGCAAACGACAAGTCGAAGAAAGTAGTTCTTGTTTAATAAAAAAAAAAAATCAATCTGTTTTTTATCGCTTTACGTTCATTTTGAAATATCCCCTAATTTTTCTGAACAGTGTATGTATCGTTAACTCTTGGTTATACTTGTTCTAGCAAATCCGCAATGAACGATGATTGCCTTAAATTTGAACGACATCAGCAAAACTTCGTGTTCAAATGCCATTTGCACTAGAAGAACGTGAAAGTGAAAGAGAAGAATTTATGAAAACAGTGACGTTTAATCGACACTCAATTAATTCACGTTAAATTAATTCACATTCAGAGTAATTCACACGAAACTAGACTTCTTATAAAAGTTGCTGCCTACGAAAGTTGAAAAAATGGCGGAGGATATTATTTTTCCAGGGGTTGAAACTACACTGCTCACGAAAAATTAGGGGATGTTTCAAAATGAACGTAAAGCAATAATCCGCAATGCACGTCGATAATTGCCTTAAATTTAAACGATATCAGCAAAGTTTTCTTCGTGTTCAAATACCATTTGAATGATTGTTTCCAATATTTTATTCAAAGTGACAATGCTTCGTAAATAAATTGCTGACAGATGATAGAAAAAAAAAAGGAAAGTTTGTTTTAAAAGGGTTAGAAACAGCCCCGTGTCGTTCGTATCAGCCTCAGTTTCACAAATGAAATTTCACACCGCGTTACGATGAGAAATGTTACAAATCAAATACCACAACCGTGGACACGCGCGTACACGCTCCGAAACCGTGCCGCTTTTCAGCCCTTGGCTCCGTTTGTTTCCCTCCATCGTTCCTCTCGGCGATCGGTATCGATCCAATTCGCCACGTACACGTTCGACACGAATGAAATGTAATTTTCCGCGTTTCGTTCGAAACTTCCCGAGGCTCGAGTCGTCGGCAAGATTACGAAGACTTGAAGGCCGCGTCGGCAGGCTGAAAATCAGTGGTGCGAGTCAATAATTGCAACGTCGTCTCGCTAGCTTCGCGATCGAGCGAAAAGAATCGTCCGTGATGGTGAAACGTTGTTTCACAAAAACAAAAAAAAAAAAAAAAGAGAGAAAGAAAGAAAGAAATAGCAGAGAAATGATTTTTCGCAATTACTTCGAACGAAATTTGCATTGTAAAAGATTGATTGAGTGCACCGGCGGCGCAATTTTAATGCACAGTTGCGAGCTTCTGGTTGGCGCTCCTCAATTTCGCGAAATTTCAGAAAATTGAATATTCCATCGAAAAAAGGAAAAAAGGAAAAAAACATCGCGTGGAAAGCAGTAACGAGTGTACGGAAGGTGAGCGAGAAACGATGTCCCGCTAGAATCTGACCTGGCACGAATCGGGAATCGAGCCAGGAAACTCACGGTTTTTCTAACTTCGCTGCGACAAGTGTCGACATTTTATTAGATCACGTTTGCCCTCGTGGTTGTTCTCAAAATGAATGACGTTGCACGTTAATATTATCGAGTGAATCTTGCTCGCTTACGAGAGAAGAAAAACAGGTGAAATATATTTGCAGTATTGAACAAGTATTTTATTTCCCGCGCCGAAGGTTTTCACTCGGAAAGATGAAAAGAAAAGGGAAGCTGCGAGTGGCGTGATAATAATCGTTTATTATAAATAACTATTAACACGTTCTCCTGTTCACGTACATCATTCGACGTGTTTCGTTTTTTTTTTCTTTTTTTTTTTTTTTTTTTTTTTTGTTTTTTTTTTTTCATTGCGAACGTGTAGAATTAGGGATATGGGTCTTTACCTGTGCCATGCATTCGAAACGGCTTCGTTTCAATCGTGTAAATTCACATTCCAACGAGCTATTCTAATTTAAAGAATAACTCGCCGAAATAATTTTCCAAGTTTTTCGCGCGAATTGAAATTTCTTGCGTGTGAATTTTCGCAAGCAGGAGAACGTTCGTGACCTCTGTATAACCTGACATCGATGTGGGATATTTGGATAATGTCAAGCTTCTCTCGAGCATTTCCCGATCGGCAATATTTCGCAGAGAAGATAGCTGTTTCTGCTTCCCGATCGAACGATCTTCACAGAAAAGAAAAGAAAAGAGAAGAAAAGGAAAGAAAAGAAAAGAAAAGAGGGAAGGAAAGAGGTCACGGAAGTTGTACTTTTACAAGAAGATTCCCTTACAAAGCCTCGTGTAGCAGAAAGAAATCCAAAACCTCTATTCCTTCTATTTCCCTTTATGTTGAATTAAATCGCTCCAACGTCAAACTCCTCCTCAGATTTCTCTTCGGCTCTGTTGGTTCAGTCTGCAGTTTATTAAACAGATACCATCTATTAGGCTGTTCAAACAACTCTGTGTACCCTTCAATCGCGGCCATTTGTTTCGCAAATACCTGCTCTTTAATTTTCACGTGGTAACTTATTATGAGAAAAGACACGCCGGGATCAACGGGAACGATTCGCGGTGACGTTTTAATTTATGCCTGCGGAGTTAACAAGAAACGTTGGCCTGTTATTATGTGAAAATCAGGGAAAACATTCGCGTTCCCGTTTCTTAATTTGAAGGCAACGCGTTTTAAACAGTCCTCGCACAGTGGAAATAATAACTCTGGAGAACCTGTTCCATTTTCTTTTCCCAGTCAAAATACATTTTTCCTCGAATGTTTCGCTTCTTCTTCCTTTCTCTTTCATTTTCCTCGAACGACGAATTCTGTTTCCTCTGTGATCAGAAAATGTGAAAATAACATTTTTCATAAATTCGTTAACCATTTCGTTCGAGTCTCGTTTCTTTTTTTTATTTAATATTAAAATACACGTGATGCATTTATTTCTCAGATATTCCATTTCCTTTCGAATGCTCTCTCAACAATCGATTCCATTTTCCTTTTCAAAGAATTTTAAAGCACGTCGTTGCTTGAAACATAGAAAAACTTTCAAGTTCTTTCATACGTCGCGGCGCATTGGGCAGCTCCGCAAATTATTATACGAGTGCAACATGAATTCGCTCAACCGTTTCGTAACGTATTAAAACACATTTATTCTTTGAACGCCCTGATTTTTAACCCGCCTCGAGAAGCGCCGGAGCTCGCTCGTCGTTAAAAATTAATCTACGCGTTACTTCAAACGCAGTAAAACGGGTCATTTACGACTTCCGCCGCGACAGTTAACAATCGTATTTATCGCCGAAAGCGTTACGACGTTCGGAAATCTGTTATCAAGCCATTCGTTATATCTCCGCGGCTTTTTCGTTATTGAAACATAAATTTCTCCAACGACCCACTTTCTTCTAACATCTCGCAGATACACCGCAAGTAACTGTACTGCAAACGTGCTTACTTACCTCGTGCCGCGTACTTTCAAATCAAACAAGTTGAAATGACAAACGACACGACGGCGCGCGGGGAAAAGTGGGGATTTTTCAATGGGGAAACAAACGATTCTCCCCGTTTAATTCCAGCGAGTTACGTGTAAATCGTTCCGTTTCGAACGTTTGAGCGTAAAACACGTGGAAGAAAATAAGACACGAGGAAGGAGAAGAAGACAACAAACAACGGAGGAGAAGAAAGAGGCAAGAGGGAAATGGACGCGGGTAGGAAGAAAAAAAAAAAAAGAAGAAAAAGGGAAGCGTGTCGCGTGCATTGTAGAGAGGACAGGGGATCGTTTCGATATCAGTGGACACGGTATCGAGGATCTTGGCTCGGGCTGGTTCGCGCGGCGTCGGACGAGCGTCGTAATTTGCAAAAATCGGCGGCCGATCGCGATAAGCGAGCTCGGCCGATGTTTGCCAATTAGCGTGCAACAGCCATCCGGAGAGTGGATAGATGGCAAGGCGAAAGAGAAAGAGAGAGAGAGAGAGAGAGAGAGGTCAGTGGCGTTGCACGACGGGTGTCGGCTAATGGCAAAGCCGCGTCTCGTTTTCTCCGCGCGACACGACCCGCCTGACACCCCGAAGCGTACCGAACCGAGCACAAGTGCATCAGCAACCCCGTGTTCCTTGCCACGATACTCTTCCTCCGTGTTGCCCCGCGGTTTCGTGGCGCCGCCTTACCTTCCCCACGTTCGTTCGTCATCTCTGACGAGTCTCTGGCCACTCTCTGACGCGGAACGGATGAGCGGTCAGAGTTGCGAGATGCGTGGCGGGGATTAGACAGATGAAGGGCGCGTAAAAGTTTCGGAGCAGCTTGGACAAGTTTCGGAGGATTTGTGAGAAATTTAGTTTCCATTTTGTTTATTACATGTACTTAATCCACTGGTTGTGGGTGTTGTGTTGCAGTCTTAGCTGAGTGATATTCAACCGAATTCAAGGCCAGGTCCACTTGAATATAAATACAGATTTAATTGAAATTGGTACGTAACTAGTAAATTGCGTACGGAACGCTGGCTTTTTTTCAAAATTACACTTCGACAGACGCTGGTGGATGGATCTATCTCCGGGGCTTAACGTGGAGGTAATCCACGTTAATCCAGTATAGTTCACGCTCGGCACAAACTGTAGCCAGTCAAATTTAATCCAGTCCAAGATCGAACCTGTCCTAGGTTTGTCTCCGGGAATCTAACAGATACAATCTACATTCATCTACGTTTAATTAACTCGACTCTCGAAGACTTCAAATTTCCTCGAGCCAAGTTCTACGTTTAAAATTTCGAACAATTGTACAATAGTATAACGAATAATTTCATCGACGAAAGAAGAGGAAAAAAATTGTAACAAACTTCCTGTCAGAGTGGTACGTCGACTCGCCTCTGAAAGTCATCGCTGGCTGAAAACAAGGAAAGCCAACGCGGATACACGACGCGGACGATTCGTTATTAACTCCATAAACAGGAGCAACTTCTCGTGGTAGTTCTTGTTCTGCCGGTGGAACTTTTGCAACAAATCCGCGCTGGCCCGGGGGACGCGACATTTAGCTAACCAGCGTCGACAGGGAAAAATCACCCTGGGAAAAGATAGTCGAGTCACCTTCGCGAAATACAAAGCCAGGGCAAGATCCTGAGATTTTCAGGCTTCGCTTGTCAAACGAAATTTCACGCTGCTCCAAGTTCGGTAAACTCGCGGATATCTGAATTTAATCGTTTACAATAAACCGTAGTCAAATCTTCCAGCCTCCTATCAAAGGACGAAAATGGACAAGACAAGGGAGAAACGAACGTTTCTCTCAGAGAATGGACATTGCTGAATTTCAGCATCGATCGGTTGACGATCGTGGTGTGGCGCTGGTTTCTAGGAGCGGAAAAATCGCCGAGAGGAGGGATTCTCTCGTGGAGCGAAAGCTGCGAGCAATGGCGTGCGAAACGGCCGCGACTCGCACGAGTTTCTCCTCTCTGGCTCTCGCTAGGACGGGTGAAATTAATTTCGGCGGTGGCGCGATAACTCACGGCCTCGCGTCGACGCTTTGACGCGCATAAAAATCTCTCGGCGGTCAACGCAGTCGGCGAAACTGCGCGCGTCCAGCCGCCACGGCGCCGCGACGCGCCGCGTCCCACACTCGTCGCACTCCACTTGGGAAACGAATGCCGCCCATTTAAACCCGCCGTTCTTAATATTCCTTGCGGTTAGCCCCGCAGCTGGCCTCATTTGGTTTTTAATTATTTTGGAAATTAAGTTTTCGCGGGGCTGCAGCCTCTCTCGCGTCTGATGTCTCTTTAAAGCGAGATTTAAACGTGGAATGAGCCTGTGTGACAATGTAATCGATGCTCGTGAGGCATCGAAATCTTGATTCGAAATTTGATATTTCTCGATTAGAAGTGAAATAAAAAGGGTTGAGGGATCGTAATTGAAACGACCAGTCGCTAGGTTTTAAGCAGAAGAAGCGTAGCACGGATTTAATATTACATATTATTATTTAATGTTATTGCAACGCGAACAATAATACTAAAAATATTTAAAACAACTATAAAATTAAGTTAAATTAAATTAAAAATAATACCTCGAAATTAAATTTATTGCTTCGTTCTGTAACGCGTCTTAAACTTTTCTTCATAATTCTTGGTTTCTGCGCTATTGTGAAAATTGACATATCTCAGAAGCGCAACTATTAATACGAGAAGTGACCAAAACTCGGCTCAGGGAAGCACGGAACTTGTTAATATTTAGAAAAAAAGGGGAGCGTAGTATCGGGCGTAGTTTCGGACGAACGTGGCGCTAAATTGATTCCCAAGCCGCTGTGTTCTAAGGTCAAAAGCCGTAGGGGAATCGCATTAACGATGCCTACCACTGTGCCGAGGCAGCGACGAATCGCGCAATTAGTCCATTACCTCAATTACGCTCCTTATTATATGCCGTGGCTTCTGGCCGCGCCACGCCGGCCTTCAAAGGGCAATTGTGCCATCGCCGTTCAACGATCATCCTGTGCTGCTGCGCCTCGCTGGAATGTCGCTACACGTCATTATGTCGTTATTACCATTGGAACGTACTTATCGCGAATGCGTTTCAGATATGGAAAGTATTTCCTAATAAACTGACACTGTCGAATTTCCTTCAATCGATCCGAGCTTGATCGATTTATCGATTAGATCTGTGATACGCGTAATAATATCGGCAATGGCGGCAAACACCAAAAAAGAAAAGGAGTTGAAATAAAAATATGTAGGGAATGGGGGAAGGAAGAAAGAGAGATATTCCCGCTGCAAAACAAAGAACGTCGTATTAAACAATTAAACGATCACGTGTTGCGCGATATCGAATAAAAGGCTGCGCTCGAAACGGACGGAGAATAATAAATTGGAAGATTACGCGATTCGTTATTAACGAGATTCTATTATACGCGGCCATTTAAATAAATTGCGCCGGATCATGCTGCGATAAATCGCGTCGCCGCGTTCCATTAAACGCGGCCGCGGCAAATATTTCCTAATGTCTCCCCCCCTCTCCTTTTTTCTCTCCCCTCGATATCTCTCTTACTCCGTAATTGGCTGAAAGGTCGAAGACTTGTGGTCCGCGATATACTTGTCTCGTTTGGGGGGGAAAAAAAAAAGTTGATCGACCTGCTTATCGTCAACCATCTTTTCTACCCTTGAACAATTCAAGCAGCTCCAAGTCGTCCTGATCCATTGACCAGTTGCCTCGTCAGACAATCTTCGTCCGAACACTTATCTACTGCTGTTGCTTCGTTGTACATGTACACGGAACAGAACCTGTACACCGGCTCGCATCTCTAATCTATCCCATCAGCATTCACCTGAAATCCTGGAACACTGTAGATCGGAAACGTCGTTCACAACCTACTCGCGTCTGTTTTTCGAACGTTCGGGGGCGGCGAAAGGTGAATTCGTTGCGGCGAGTTCCGGGGGAATATGTTCTTTTTTTTTTTTTTTTTTTTTTCTTTTTTTTTTTTGGTGGGGCCGAGGGGGGGGATCACGAGGAGGAAGGGCAGATTACGAGGTCGAGAATCGCGGGAGGCGTGGGAGGGTGGAGACGTGGCCCTAACGAGATAAGTAGGTAGGTAAATGCAGGCCTGGCTACAGCGTGCGAGCTCCTATGAGAGAAGACGTTGCCGTGGAACGGGCCAGGAACCAGATACGAGCGAGAGATTTGCCGAGGTTCCGGGTCGTTGGATGTGTGCGACGCCTACGCAGAAACGGGCCAACTTCCACGATCTGTCTCTCTTTCTCTCTCTCTCTCGTTCTTTGAATCTTGTACATTCGTCCTGCCCTCGCAGACGTTTCTTCCCCCTTTTGTTTTCGCTGTTTAACGCGAAGGTCGCTCGTCTGGTACTCGTCCACCATTTCCGGGAACGAGCGAGTTCTTTCACCGATAAGTTTCCAATTTAATTGGAGAGAATTTGAGGAATATCGGGGATAAACGAAAGGACCAACCAAGCACAGTTTGCCAGTTCGATGGTATTTGACCCTTCTGTCAACGTGTTGGAGTGATCACATGTTAAAAATATATATAATACACCTTGGCCGTCGAAACGAACTTCTTTTTATCTCTTCTATTCGACAGTGGAATATCTCTACGATAACGAACTATTGCGATAAAAAGTCTTTCTCAAACTGCCGCAAATTATTATTTAATTTCGTGGAGATTTAAGGTTCGATTTCTTGTTTGGAAAGTTAAAGTTTGTTTTAAAAGAAACCGTTCCAGACCATTCTTGTCAGAATGTTACCAGGAAATTCAAAGAATATTCGATAGTGGAATAATCTATTGCAATTTGGAAAAGACCAGCTATATAATTGTTAATGTCTTAAAAATTTAAGATTAGATTTGAGAAATTAAAGTTTGTTCAGGAAAAAAAACCATTCTAGGCATTTGTCAAAGCGTTGCCAGAAAGCTTAAAAAATATTCCACTTGAAAGCGGATTAATCGGCCGGGAAAATGATTCGATCACAGTGTCACACTTTTGGCGTAGCGAAAGGGTTAAGAAAGTATCGAGAAAGCATCTGACGGAGAAACATGGGACGCAAACTGTCTCTCACAATCCACCCGATACTCGAACAACAGTTTCAATCTATTTAAACTCGCCCCTTTAGTTGAGCTTGTTCGAAATTTGCTTGCTCGACGATTAAGGCGGAGACGAGATTTTTATCGTATCCGCCGTAGACTCTGGTTCGTCTGGTTTTGTCGCTCGTATAATTTGAAAGTTCTCTCTTTCTCTTGGACGATGAAAAAGCCAGTTGGTGAATAGTCCGAGTCCGCCGATTGAGGAGAAGGATCCCCGCGAATCGTTAAAGTATCGTTTCACTTTAAAGCGGACGTGTTACGCGGAGCTTTCGGAGAGGGTTATTACGAAGTTTTGCGCGAACGATAAGTCTCCCGAAGTATCAGGCCGCATGTGGTGTATCCCGCAATCTTCTTCCTAATCTCAATTAGGAAGCCTAACGAGTTTACGGCAAGCCGGCGATATTAAATCGCAATAATTAGCCAATCTCGCCGCGCCCGGATTACGAAAACCGTCGCGCGACAATTCCCCGAGAATATGAACTCTCTCTCTCTCTCTCTCTCTCTCTCTTTTTCTCGTTCGAGTATACCTGTTGTAACGTCCTCAAACTTTCCACTCTGTCTGTTCCTTCGCCTTTTGTCTCGGAATTAATATCGCAAAGATTTACTTTTAATCGAGTTACCAGCCAGCGTCGGAAGCCTCGACGTTCTGTCCTTGGAATTTTGAACTTTGAACTTTACTGGTACCTTGCCTGCTCGAATTCTTGGAAGTACGCTTTTTACCCATGACGCGAGGCGAATTTTATTGTAATTTGGCTAAACTCGTCGCCGTTTATCTTTCAAAGATTCGAACAAAGATCGTAGCTTGTAACGAGAAACTGCAAACGGGCCGCGAACTTTCCAATCTGTGAAGAAGGAGGAGGCAAGCTGCGAGACACGGCTCCCTTTCTCTCTCTCTCTCTCTCTCTCTCTGTATTCATCGCGCGACGCGGCGAATCTCGTTCACGCACTTCGCCTCGAGTTCCTTCCTTCCTTCCTTCCTTCCGCCAACTTGCGAAATTACGCAACAAAGGTGACTCGTCCTCCTGGCCGGCGTGTCCTTCAGGTTTTCGCGATCGTCGGGACGATCGATTCAAGTTATTCGTTCGAGAGTAGCTTTTCGAAGGAGCTAACTCGTTTTTGTTTCATATTAGCGAAAATTTATCAATTAATTTCAAGCCGGCCGTTACAACAACAACGTTGTATTTGATCGAGTTTTGGCTCTATTCAATAATGTTTTTACTGTCACGGTACTGGACTGTAAACGTGTCGAACCGAAATAGTAACGATATGTGGCTGCTAACTTTGCGAAATACTTGGAGATTCAGACCGACTATTCTGCACGTGTGGAAATTCGACTGTTTCTCGATTGATTGGAAATCAAACCGTTTCTGAAAATCGCACCTGCTTTTAATAGAACCAGGTTAGCCAATACTTTGGCCACATACGTGGACAGTTGATGGACGTCCTATAAAAAAGCTGCTTCCATTAGAGAACAAACTCCCGTTACAAAAATAAATGTGCAATCTTTACGAAATTTGCCAAGTAAATCCCAATCGTCGTGACGCAACTGAAAAATAAAATTAAATTAAATTAAATTCCTTTGTGATCAATTGAAATTAAAAATTTGTTCCTGAAGGGGGTTAATTAAAAACGATTGATGCTAACCGTTTCTAGGTGACAACAAACATGTTTGATATTTTTGCGCTGACGTTCGCGTTTCAAACTGCTCTCTGCTAATTAGTTGCCTCGCGCGTTTCTTCCCCGCAAATTCCATTAGTTGCCTCGAATCGGCTTATAAACGTGCTTTTGAACGTCTTCTTCTTCCAATTCGGTCCAATTTCGAAAGAACGTCTCGCCGAGCGGAATTTGCGAAAGCGCCGAGTTCCCTCTCGCCCGCGAATAGTTTTCATGGAAAATAAAGAGGTCAGCCATCCTCTGGCAGTCTTCGCCTGTCGGCTTTAGCTGACAGCTTGCTTTCTAGCGTTCTCACTTCCGTCTAATCATCCAATTATTGCACTCGGTTTCTACAACCTGACGCAAACAGCTTGAAGCCGCGGTTTTATATTCTCTCTCTCTCTCTCTCCCTCTCTTATATCTTGCATTCCTCCGCCGCGAACGTGACACTTCTTAAATTATCGCCCGTGATTGCTTCATCAATCAAACCCCCAAGCTCGATCGATTAATCTTTCTACATTCGGAGAATAACCAAGTCTCGAGAGCTTTTATTAGCCAAGTAACTCGGCGGGTAAGTACATTGCCGAGATTTATTAACAAAAATACAGTGATTGTCTCTCCCCGGGAATACAATTTTCCTTGGCGCACGTTTCATTCAAATTTCAATTTGAAATTTTTATTCTCGCGTCGATGAGAAAATAGGGCAGTGACAAACAAGGAGAGGGAAACGTAGTGTCCTTTCTTTAGTCAAGTTAAAAAGGAATTCTTTCTTTCAGAGAATAGACCGCGGTTAAATCAATATAGGCGAGCAGGGCGCGTTGTAAGGTGGGAACAAAGATAAACGATATGAATCGCGAAGCGTCGCTTTCACGAGCTCTACGGCTCGCCTACCCCTAATCGCAAGATGTTAAACGACATATCGGGATTGCCATAATCGCGAGGTACAAGCCAGACGGCTCCTCTAATCGCGGCGGCTTTCACCTGTTTCACGTCTCCGTTCCGTGTAGATTTCACGGCCGTGAGTTTCGCGCCGTGCAAATCTACGCGATCCTCGTTTCTGATCTGCTCCTTTTGCCCCCTTTCTCTCTCTCTCTCTGTCACGTGGAAAGGCGTACGCTGTAACCTAAGCGGCTTGCACTTAGTGCCTGTTTATCTCGTTAGAAGCGGGCCTCTAACCTCTCGGAACATCTAGCCGCGCGATCTACTCGTAATCTCGTTTGACTGTTCGTGCTCCTCCTCGCCGTGTCGCTGGGAAATCCCATTACCGGCGCGCGGATCATAGGCATTCTGCAAACATAAAATTCAGAGAGCCGCCTCGCGATACCGCCCTCGCCCTCACCCTGCTACCAAGATCCGATCGATCGATCGATCGATCGAACGATCCTCGACGAACGAGCGTCGACGTTGCGCTGTTATTCGAGACGCGTGCTTGCAGTGTACGTGGCCTTTGATTTCAACGAGTCTGGCCGGCTGCAGACGCTGGGTATTCGGATATTGGTACGTTGGATGCAATGGAAATGGATGGGAAGGACCCCATGAGAAGGCGTAGCAGTGATGGCTTTGGAATTAATTCTGAATTTGTGAATTTGTGAAACGAGCGGGTCACGTCTGTGAAATATATACGTCGATTAAATTCTTACAGAGAAATTTCTACTTTCTACGTCGAAATACAAGGTTCCCTTGCTCCGAATTTCGCTTGCTATTCCACCATCCTTGTTCGGAATACGAAGGTTCGATTGATCCTGGAGGAACACGGAGCAACTTCTATAGATATTGGTATTATTCAAGATGCGTACGCATATACGTACGTACGCGGGGCATCTGTTCTGTTGCAGATTCACTCGGTATTGAAACATCTGCGAGTTAGAGCGAATGACAAGGAACGTGAGGATCGAGAGGAAACGAGACCAAGAGGCTTCTATTTACTCGGGCGGCGCAATATGCCGAATGCAACAAGACGAACGAGGCATTGCACGAGCAAATAACTCCTCTCGCCGGCGACTCTAAAATATCACTCGCTTGCGGATTACGAGTTGAAACAGTCGGCGTTGTCGGAGAGAAAGAGAGAGCCAGCGAGAGAGGCGGCGCGTTTTTTTCGAAAAATGCTCGGCAGATATGTCTGGGATCGTGGGCGGCTACAAGGCACCCGGTATCGGAATGCGTTCCACAGAGACTTCCCGATCGTCCGAGAGACGCATTATGCGCGACCTGTAGCCACAGCTTGCTCGACGTTCGCGAGAGACAACAAGGCGCGTAAGTGGAACATCGTTCGTATTGATTTTCTCGCTGCTAATAGCGCAACCATATAGTCCCCAAGAAACCATATAGTCGGCCCGATGAGGCTATCGCGTTGCGGCTGTCGTGGAAAAGAAACGACAAATATAGGCCACCATGGTTGGCCTGTCCAATTGGGCGAAACTGGCGCAAGACTTAATTTGCAAGATGCTCGTGTCGTATTAGCTATTTATCCTTACGTCGTTAGGCGACAATCGATCGATTTCTGAATTTTTAGTTGATGGAAGAGGCAATTTTTTTTTTTTTTTAGGCAATTTTACACAATTGAATGTAGCTCGTTAAATTAAATTTTACATGATTAAATATCTTGCGTGTAATGGTGGATGAAAACAGTTTGTTTCCGTATTATTCGGCAGATATACACTCACACAACTAACCAAATTAATAACGTAACACGATTGAAGATACGTCCGAGGAAAAATTCGACTCTCGATTTGCATAACTGAACGGAGAATCCGTCTCGCGGTGCAGTCGATGGATTCAAAATAATGGACGCGGTTCTGACGGTGGAAAAGCACTATTGGCAGTGAAAGGAATTCGATTCGTTGGCATCTCTTTGATGAAACCTTATAGCTCTTGTAACGACATTGCATTTTTCCATCTCCTCGAGGCAGCCGAGAGAGGAACAAGGTCTCTCGAGCGTGGTTAAAGAGTTCGACCGCGGTGTCGGGCAGGTGTGTTTTGCAGCTAGATGCCGCAGCCAACGAAGGAGGAGGAGGCAAAGAACGGCAACACGTGAATGACCTTCGACCCTGCCAGGCTGCCTGCTATTTCTTCTTCGTTCTTCTTCTCGCGTCCGTGGCCGCCTGCACGGCCTCCCCACGGCCGCTCGCCATTCGTCTTTGTACCTACTACGTACATGCCGTCGCGTCCCCGATTGATTTTCTCTCGCACGCCGGGGACTCGTGCTTCTTGCCCGTTCCGACGTCTTGCAAATTTTCCGGCAACCTGTGCGATCACCAACATCTCACCGGGGCCGAATCTCGGAAGATGGAAGCTTTTACGGCTTGGTTGCATCAAACGTTTGCTCGTCGAAGGCAGTGCTTTACGCGTCAAGTGTAAACGTGTTGGTCTCTGGTGGCCGACGAAACAAACTTGGTATATTAAAAATTGAAAAACTGTAAGATCACAAGAAAGAATAGTAGCTGAAATGTTAGTTTCATTGATATTTATAAACAATATACAGTGTAATAACGTAAAATTTGCAACCGTCGCACAATGTCGTCAATGTTTCTTGGTCACGATCCTACTAATATTTCTTTTCCATATGTCATACTTTTTATATCTACTCTCATAACAATTTTTCACAACAACTCGGAATGTTGGACGCAATCGTACATCGAGCGGCGTGAAAGGTGGCAGAAGTATTAACGCAGGGCGTTTAACGTGTTAAGAAAAGTTCTGTCGGTCCAGGCAGCTGGCTTTGCGAGTTTTTCTTTGAAAAGTGAAATTCGTTCGCGGAGTGGAGCTCTCGAGAAAATTTTCGAGATTTAAACAAGCTCGCTCGAAAGAATGTTGTTCGTCTCGTGGAATTCTTATTTCGCACCTTTCCACTTGGAACTTCCCAAACTACCCCCTGTTCCCTGTGAGAAACCCGATAACGTGGAACAGTCTCTACAAATCCGCGCCATATCTCACTCCGCCCCTCGGCTATTGTCTCCATTTATTCTCAAGGCGCGGGATCCACCTCCGAAAAAAAATGCATCTTCCCTCCCCGAAGCTTTACCACTACGATCCAGTGCTCGCGCTGCGTATACGGTTACCAGAAAACAAACGACTCGCCTCTCAGTGATTTCGTGCTGTTTCAGCGAGCGGCGACGATGGCTTTGACTCTTGAAAAAACTCGTCCCTCATCCCGTGAGTGATCTTCGCGCGTGATTCTCTGTTTATATTGAAAATCCTCGCCTCGATTATCGATGGTAAGGGGCTGCGAACGATCGAACGGTCGAACCGCAGTCGAAACGATCTCACAGACAGAGGGAATAGCTCGGGAAGCTGGTCGAAAGGAGGAGCTCGTGACGCGTCGGAGGAGCAGGATGCTGGCTCGTTCCCGCGGCTCATCGCGATCTCCCGATCGTGAGGTTGCATTAACAGTACCTTACGTTCGCCTGGCTCGAGTGTTTGACCCTGACAACACGTGTGTGAGTTTGTGTGTGTGTGTATAGCGCGCTAGCCTCCACCTTCGAACGCAACCGCCCTCGTCCTTCCCGTTTCACTCAACAGACGCCACGTGTAGTATAAAAATGACGCGACTCGAGCAGCTTCTCTCTCTTTTTTTCTTTTTTTTTTAGAAAGAAGCGAGAAACTACGTCGAAGTTACGGCGAAGAAATTACTTCCCAAACGGATAAATATTGATCTGCGAGTATTTTTTGACTCCAGCTAGACTGCTGCGTGTCTTTCTGCTCTTCTCGAAGGAGCTCGTTCTGGATTTCAACGATCTCGTCTTTCGAACAATGTTCGAAAGCTCTTGTTCGTCCAGTTTTTCAACTTTTCTTTTCTCTTTTTTTTTTTTTTTTTTGTTTAAAAAACGAAACGAAAGAGCGTGAGACGACACGGAACACGGCCTGTTACAACTTT